>NC_043715.1:29301328-29390920 GCF_006229205.1 Suricata suricatta | reverse complement strand
GAGCCTGGAGCCTGCTTCCGGCTCTGTGTCTCCTTCTCTCTCTGCCCCTCCCCTTCTCATGCTCTGTCTCTCTCTGTATCAAAAATAAATAAAACATTAAAAAAATAAAATAATAAAAAAAAAAGAAATAAATTGATAGGGGCTCCTGGGTGGTTCAGTTGGTTAAGTGTCCAACTCTTGATTTTGGCTCAGGTCATGATCTCACAGTTTGTGAGATCAAGCCCTGTGTCAGACTATGAGCTGACAGCATGGAGCCTGCTTGGGATTCTCTCTCTGCACCTCTCTTGCTTTCTCTCTCTCTCTCTCTCTCCCAAAATACGTAAATAAACTTAGAAAGAAAGAAACTGATAAATGGTCAGTATGTTCCCGGACTACTGTAGCCACAAGAACCCAATATTTAACCACTAATGTAGAGGAAATAAAGGACAATGGCCATAAAAACAAAAGGCTTCTAAGTCTTATGAGTAAATAAAACATGAAAAATGGGGGCACCTGGATGGTTCAGTCAGTTAAGTGTCCAACTCTCCAATTAGTCTCAGGCCATGATCTTGCAGTTTGTGAGTTCGAGCCCCACATCAGGCTCTGTGCTGACAACATGGAGCCTGCTTGGGATTCTCTCTTTCTCTTTGCCCCCGCCCCCCCCCCGCCAACGTACTCTTTCAAAATAAGTAAAAACTTAAAAAAAAAAAAAAAACTTGCCACTTTCCATTACTTGTAAATAATGCTTAATTTTTCAGTGGGATTTTCTTGCCAATAGCAGTCTAAAAGAAATAGAGTTGTTTTACAGCCTAAAGCAATTAATTTACCCTTCTAGGGCCTCAGTCTGCTGGTGTGCAAACTGAAATATTTGAACCAGCTGATTTTTGTCAGCTGTTTGCTGACATAAGATTCTACCTTCCCATAAAGCATTTTGTTTGTATCTAAAGGAAATCAGTGGAAAGAATATGCTTCAGTAAGAGTAAAGTCAACCTTCTGTTGAGTTTAAGAATATTAATTCATTTTATGGTAACTTTGTTGATGTTTTAGAATTTTTTATAATTTTAATCGATGGTAATTGTGGAAAACAAAAAGATCAATGAAGTAAAATCTTAATGTCTTTTTCTCAAAAAACATAATACTGTTTACAAGCTAGGTAAAGTTTTGTGTCCTCTAACTTGTTTGTATTCATTCATCGTGCCCTATCGTGATTTCTTTTTTACAGTGACATTGATGTTTGGGTCCCAGAACCAGACCACTCAGAAGTTCCTGCTGAATGGTGGGATTTTGATGCTGATAAGTCACTTCTTATTGGAGTTTTTAAACATGGTAAGTGAGAAGTAAGGTAGGTAGAGTCTTGTTTTGTGTGTAATGTAACTGAACTAGTTCTCAGTTTAATGATTTCTGCCCACAGGTTCATTTCAGTAACACACATGTTATTATAAAATCATGTAAAGTACACACTACCAAATTATGTCTGTCAGTCACTACACTTCTTCAAGAAAGCATGACATAAGTGGCCTGCCGCTCCTGGACAGAGTCTCATGACACCCCCCCGCCCAGGAAGAGTTCTTAGGTCAAGTGTGTTGTGTATGATCAGTTTTCGTCTTTTTCACTTTAACTGATAAACTTAATCTAATTTTTCAAATATACATATCCCAGATCATGTCATATGTGTTGATTTCTAGGAAACATGCTTAATATATATCATTTTAACACATGGTCCCTTTAGTCCAGGAACATTATCCATCATAAATGTGTAGAATCCTTATATTTATACATCTTTTTTCTTTTTATCCTGTTTACTCTCATAATTGGTGATCCCTCCAGGTTATGAAAAGTATAACACTATCCGGGCAGACCCAGCACTGTGCTTCTTGGAAAGAGTGGGGAAACCGGACGAGAAAGCAGTTGCTGCGGAACAGAGGGCAAATGATTATATGGACGGGTATGTGTGCCTCAGCGTCCTGTGTGTCTCTGTCAGCATCACATATTTTGTCAGTGACGTTTATCTTTAAATAATGCGGTGGTAAGAGAATGGGAGTTTACAATCTAAAAGAGCTAATGATACCCTGTAAGTTAGTGCTTATCCAACAGTATGTTCAAGGAAGAGGCTGGGACCTGCCCCGTGCCCATTCTTTTGATGAGTCCTTCATTTTTCCATTCTTAATGGTGTGGCCATTGAGGCCATAAAGTCCTAAGGGAAAAAGAGGGAAGAAGACAACTAAGAATATTCAATTGACAAGAAACATGATGTTCTTATAACTGTGATAAAGGCCTTTACTATCTTTGTTTTCTTACCAAAGGAGAAAAGTAAGAGACTATGTTGAGGTTAATATTACCACATTTAAAAGTGAACTTGATAGTAAGAGTCAGTCAGAGGTAGCTTTCTTCTGATGTGTCACAGAACCGCCTTCATGCTGTGGCTTCGACTCCTCGGGCTAAAGAACAGAAATTTCAGTCTGAAAAAAAAAAGCACTAAAAAGTCCTTCCAACAAGACTCCCACTTGTCTTGTGACGAGAAGTGTTAAGTCCAGTACAGTAACAGTGGCATCTGTTGGCATTTTCACAGGGATGTGGAAGATCCGGAATACAAACCTGCCCCAACTATCTTTAAAGATGACATGGAGGTATGCTTTGGATCCTGTTTTGAATCCTCACTTCTAGTTCCTCCATGGTTTGCTTTTTCTTTGGTGTGTTCTTCCTTCATGTTTTCCTTATACCTGATTCTGTTCTTCAGATGATCAGCTAAGTTAGTGATCCAGTTAGGTCGACAAACACCACAAATAATCATTCAGAATCTGCCCAGTCTCCCTTCTAGATGAGCCGGAGGCTGGTGTGGATGTGTGCATGAAGTGGAGCTTGTCCACGTGCTGCACTGCTAGGAACTAAGAGGCGCAGTGTTGGTGCAAAAGTCCCAAAGCAGTGTGAGAAGTAGATACTAAAAGTACATGGCAACAGATAGAAACTGTACCCACATAAAGGATTTAAAGTCAAAAGTAGGGACGCCTGGGTGGCTTAGTTAGTTAAGGCGTCCAACTTCGGCTCAGGTTATGAACTCATGGTTTGTGGGTTCGAGCCCCACATCAGGTTCTGTGCTGACAGCTCAGAGCCTGGAGCCTGCTTCAGATTCTCTTCTTTCTCTCTGCCCCTCCCGCACTTGTGCTCTGTCTCAGAAATAAATAAACTATAAAAAGCTTTTTAAAAAATAAAGTCGAAAGTAGAGCAGAGAGGAATTTTGAGATGCAAAAACATAGTTATGTATTCTGTTTATAGAAAGTCAAAAGGCAGAAGCAGAGCTGAGTGAAAATACAGAAAACAGTCTGTGCAGTGGGGCAAGTGGTGTTAAGAAGGGTGAGGAATTCTGTAGTACTTAACAAGGGCGTGGTAAAGGACTAGATGGTGTGGCAGCTGCGTGCTGGTCTCGGTGGCCAAGGGGCTTGGATACTGATGGCTGTATGAGGAGAAGAGAGAGTTAGGGCCAGAGTGCAGCAGTGAGAATGGGAATCCTGTATAGAATAAAAACCCTCAGAGGAAAGCACTCTCTGAGAAACAGTACCAAGAAACAGCAAGGAAATTTAGCTCCGCATGGGCTTTGGGTAGGTAAAAGAATTGTTTCCTTTGAGAATTCATAGCCATAAGCCTGCTTTGGTTTGACCTTTGAGTATATGGTTTGATTCTTTTATATCACGTACTTGGTTCAGGAACTCTGGAGCCAAAAATGTGACAGAAGGATACAAAGCTGGTAATACCCCAGTAGAAACATAAAGAGAAAGAATTATGGAAGAAACTGCTTCATTGTAGACAGCACCTGGTCCTGAAGAAGCTGTCCATGAAATGAGGTCAAAATCCAAAAGTTTTAAATATATGAGGAACACTTTACCAGAAGGGAATGTTAACAAATACAACAAAGAACAAGATTAGACCTCTAAGAACTTCTGATACAGATCTATTAAAATAGAAAATAAGTAATTTTTAAATGGTTAAAAACATTAAAAAAAGATCCAAGAACAAAGAAAAAGGGATCTGATTTTAACAAAGAGTAGGGTCATATGGAAAAAGAATGATGTGAAACTTTAGAAGTGGAGAATACAGTCATTAAAAGTTAAAACTAAACAAATTTTAGGTTAAACATTGTGCTGGAGAGGCAGATTGGACTGGATCTTGAGAGAAGACATTATTTAGAAAAGAGATATGAGGAAAGGATCCATGGTGAAGCGTGATGGCTCAGTTTAGCCAAATCAAGGGAGAGAAATCACATAGTAATTTGAACAGGGAAAGTTTACAGAATTATTGACCATAACAGGGGGATTAAAATAGTGAGAGATTGGCTGATAAGAAGTAAAGAGAACTCTGAAGAATGGAGGAATAGCTACTCTTCTGAGGGCTGACACAGAGCACCCAAGGAAGAGCCCCAGCAGGGCTAAGGTCCTGTCCAGCAGGAGTTAGGGCCTAACTCTTTTTGGAGGGCATGGCCACACCTCATTGGATGGCAGAACAGTTGCTGTGATGCCACATCAATGTAACTTGCTGGAGATCCACCCTCTGGACTTGCTGGAAGTCTACCCTCCAGGGTTGCCAAGGGAGCTTTTCCTAGGGAAGTGTCTCACTGAAAGCATTTCACTCCAAAACCACCCAAGGGCGGGGTTGCTAGGGAAAGCTGCTGGCCCAACAAGGGCTTGAAGAAGCTGCTTGAACTGCAGAGGTGAGCAAGGGGAGGAGTTCACCCAAACCAAAGAAATAAAACCCTTTTCCTCCTACAGTGTCTGCCTGCTGCTACTGACAAAGCTTGACATCATGCTGGCTGGCAAAACATAATATTTAAAGAGTCCAGGTCCATTTTCTTAAAGCCAGTAAAAGACGTGAAAGGCAATGAATTTAGGACTGAGAGGCAGTAAATCAATATGACAAACTCTTATAGAGACAAGGGGGATAGCATGATGATGTCTGGTATATGTCCGATAGGTATTCCAGAGGGAGCAGCCAGAGAGCATAAGGGAGAAGACCCGTTTTGAGAGAGCTACCAGCCGAGAATTTTTGACTTAATGAAAGACATGAATCCTGAGGCTCAAGAAATAGCATGAATCTTGGCAGGGTAAATAAAATTAAATCCACTCCAAAAAACATCCTTGTGAAATTGCAGATATTTCAAATAAAGAGAACATGTTTAAAAGCAACCAGAGTAAAAAGACACACTTGAAAAAGAATGACAAATTCTAATGTCAGGCTTTTCTAAAACAATAGAAAATAGTAGTCTTTGTAGCACCAGACTGGCCCAGTTGGAAGAGCATGCAACTCTTCATCTTAGGGTCGTGCATTTGAGCAGCCCCACATTGACTGTAGAGATGACTTAAGGAAATAAATAAACTTAAAAAAGATAAATTCGGGTGCCTGAGTGACTCACTTGGTTAAGCCTCTGACTCTTGATCTTGGCTCAGGTCATAATTACAGTTCATGAGATCAAGCCCTACATCGGGCTCTGTGCAGACTGCACAGAGCCTACTTGGGATCCCTTCTCTCTCTCTCTCTCTCTCTCTCTCTCTCTCTCTCCCCCCCCCCCGCCTTCTCTCTCTCTCAAAAATAAATACAGATTTGCAGGTGAATAATCAAATATGAGAATGAATAAATTATGGAAGTTGGTATAAAGAATGAAAAAAAAACTATTAGCAATAAAACCTAGGGCATATTTGCAGTTAGAGGAAGGGTGGAGGAAAGCAGCTGGACTAAAAGTGGTCCAAGAAGAGGAAAATTTCAGTGGAAAATAACGTCTGAAGTGTAAAAGGCAATAGAGAAGTGCAACCGGGTGAGAATTTAGAATAAGAAATTAAAATTTTTAGTTTTGATAAATTAATCATTAAAATTCTATTGGAAAAAGTTCTCTATTACTATATTAAGAAATCTAGTTCTCTTTTCTTCTTTAATGTATCTTGACCCAATTACCCTGTGACAAATTTCTGTTTTCTTTTAAAAGGATGATGTTTCTTCGCCAGGAGATCTTGTTATAGCAGACGGAGGTACTTTGCATTTATCTCTTTACTTAGTATTATTGGAATTTCACATTCTCATGATATCATGAAATCAATGAACTATTACAGTTTTATGATTTAAGTGTATATGGAATTTTTATTGAAGGCACTAGTAATCATAAGACATACTAGTTGATTGGAAATTTAACAATATTTTTAGTTGCAATTATTTATGCAAGGAATCACTAAGCTCCTATGGAATCAAAGCTTTGATGATTTTATGGTTAGATTATTAAACTTACATATGAGATTTCATCATAAAAGTGTTAATTCAGTAACCCATCCAGCAACTTGTTAGTTTCATAGGCACATTGGGGTCCATTCTTTCTGACACTCCTTTTGTACAAAGCCTTCCTTTTCAGGGTCTTGTTTCTGCTTCTTTCTGATTCTCAAGAAAGAAACATACTGTAACTAGAGTACACTCACCTCCACCTGGCACCCAAGTGGAAGAGGGCCTCGGCTTTTCACAGTTTGACTAGGAAAGGAGGAGGAGTAGCATTTGCTTAGCATGGTCAAATACCACTTAATTATGGTGTATGTAATTATAATGACCTTTAAAATACTTTGATTCTCACATCAATTGATATAGATTTAATACAGAAGAAGGCTTTACTTAAAGGTGTCTACCATATTCTACTTCTCAATGATTTCAGTTTGACTTTTAATTCATTTAAATTAGGCATTCAAGTATTTGCCAGGCAGTAAAATGTATTAGACCTGGAGATGCAAGAGTTGTATTTTCTGTGCAAGCAAAGTTCAATAGATGATATTGTGGTTCTTTATTCCACTGTGACCTACTTTGAGCTGCTGTAAAAGTTTGTTGTAATGGTTTTAGAGCTGTAGTTAAAACTTTTTTTTTTTTTTTTTTGGTGAGAGGTTTGGCTTGTGTGGGATTTTCCCCCACCTAATCAGATTGAAAGAAAAAAATATTTTAAGTAAGGAAATTTTGCTGTTTTTGTGAGCTTCATTTCATTATCTGTTTAGTTTGGAGGAGGCAGGGTTTTCATTTTTTTAGTGTTTTTTTTAATTATGATTGACATGAGTTTCTTTCCATGTAGATGGTCAACTGATGGAAGGTGATAAAATTTATTGGCCAACTCAGTCAGCTTTAACCACACGTTTAAGGCGTCTCATCACTGCGTATCAGCGTACTAATAAAAACAGACAAATCCAACAGGTCCAGCCCACGTTCTCAGTGCCTGCCAGTGTCATGCAGCCTCTTTATGAAGAAGCCACTCTTAATCCTAAAATGGCAGCCAAGATAGAAAGACAGCAGAGGTAAGACAATAGCACTGAGCTTTTAAGATTAGTATCTAAATGTAGTTTTCCATTCTGAAGCTGTTAGAGTATGATTATCTCACTTTGTGAAACATATATAGGTAGAGAGGTTGCTCGAGCAAAGTGCTTTATGCATGCACACAAATATATCAAAGAGATAAAGATTAGTGCAACATTTTATCGTTCCTAGCCACTCTTCATATTTAATCATTATTTTGTCATGCTTATGAACAGTGAGGTATAAAAAAATGAAGTTACAGAGCAAACTCGAGAATTAAATTCTTAATAAAGCATACATTTAAATTATATGAAATAAAGTCCATTCTACCTCATTTTTGCATCAACATTTGTGAAATATGAAAGTGTATGGAAGACAAGTCCTTTTCTGCTTTAAACAGAGGATGAACCCTTGCACCCACTGCTATCAAAGGAGAAAACAATAGTCTACCTTTTTGCAAAAGACCCTGTTAGGAAAACAGACATGCTTCCCTCCTCCCAAAAGCTTAAACTTCTTAAGGAGGATAGAGTACACTGACAAGAATAGCGACATTTAGCAGTAGCCTGGCCTCCTTGTTAAACCTGTATCCTCAGATGTTCTCTGGAAAACATATCATTGTTTTTCTGTGTTATTTGCAGCACATCCATCATAACCAGAATTTAATTTATCTGAAATAAGATTTTCAATGTCTTAGACATAACCTTAAGATACTACTACCTCTGGAAATAATACTGTTTCAGTTATGTACAGTTGCATAATAGCCCACCCCAAAATGTGGTGACTGACACATCAGTTTTTTATTTCTCATACTTCTGTGGGTTGACCAGGTGTTTCTTCTGCTTCCCATGTTGTTGGCAGGAGTGTGGAGATGGCCAGAAGGTAGGAAGTGACCTCACTCACATGGCTGGCCATTGGTGCTGGGCTCCCGGCTGGGAGCTCAAATGAAGGAAGCATTCCCAATGACCAAGGC
Organism: Suricata suricatta; assembly: GCF_006229205.1. Lineage (NCBI taxonomy): Eukaryota > Metazoa > Chordata > Mammalia > Carnivora > Herpestidae > Suricata > Suricata suricatta. Next base: position 29,382,672 of record NC_043715.1, on the reverse strand, counting down.
AGTAGAAGCTGGGTATTTCTTAAGATCCAGCCTCAGCAATTACAAAGTGTCACTTCTGCCACTTTCTGTGGGTCAAAAAAAGTCACAGGGCCAACCAAGCTTAAAGGAAAAGAGAAGGATATTGCACTTCTCCATGGGAAGAGTAGCAAAGAATTTATGGCCATCTTTAACCTCCCACATACATTTTCCCTTGGTCTGTCAGATCTGGATCAGTCTTCCTAAAATACTAGTTTTCTCGTGATATTCACTGCCTCCTTGTTTACTATAGGTATAAAGTTTAAGGTCTTAAGCCTCAGCCCAAGAGGCTCTTCAATTTTGATGTCAGCATGCATTTCTAATTCTACCCAGCACTACGGATTCTTGACTCGGTACCCTAGCTTATGTTGTTCCTATCACCTGGGACACCTTTCTTCCTCCTCTTTAGTCCATGCCTAGCCCATCCTTTAGAGCTCAACACCTGTCCTATCTCTTGTATTAATTTTTCTCTCAAACAGGCCCGCTCACAATATTCTGTTTTCTGCACTCCAAGTAAATTACTTATTATCACACTAATATAAGATGTTATAAAGACATTTTTCCTTTCTCTGTCTTGCCTTCCTATGTTGTAAATTCTTTGAGGATAGACACTGTGTCATATTTTTGTGTGTTCTTTGTAGGCTTATAATTCATCCTTTCTATTCTGTTCCTACTTTCACCACCCAGGTATAAGGTTTATAAGATTTGATTGATTTCCCAGGTTCTTTTTGTGACATTATTACATGAATCTCCTTAATGTAGCAGTATGATAAAAAATGGCCTGTTGATGTTTTTCAAATGTCCCATAAATGTCTCTTTCTCGTTCACACAACTCCATAAGTTAACCAGGGAAACGTGTCTATAGGTTAGATTGTGTTTGGAGATCTGTGGTATATGAGGGCAATATTACCCTCTTAAAATATCTGTAGGAGCTATCAACTGAATAGAGACTATTTTTACCCAGGCATATGGAGTGTTTCATAGTATGACCCCAATCTTATCTCCTCCTGCCCCCAGTATGAGCCATATCCTTGTCAAACTGGAATGCTCATCATCTCTTCAAAATGTAGATAACTTCCTACTTTGCTTATACCATGCCTACTTCCTAGAATTCCCTACCTGATCTTAGCCGTGTTCCTTCTTAAAAGCCACTTACTTCTGTGATGCTTTCTTGATCACTCAAGTCTGAACTAGACCTCCCATCTTCTGCACTCTCCTAAGATCCTTGCTTTCTAGAACACATACAACTACACAATACCGTCTTATACCAAAAATAAAAGTAGGGTCATCATGTCTTACGTTATCTTGTATCCCTTTCATAGTACATGTGCAAAAAACTATTATTTTCTGAAGGAAGAGAAGCGTGGTTGGACAGATGAGTCACTAGCATGTATTTGAAAGGCAGTTCCCCTTGCATTTAACCCTTTAAAGTGTTAGGTACTTGAAATGTTTTAAATTTTGTTAGAGTCATTATATTCAGCATTAATAAAGATTTGTTTTAATGACCCATGTGGCTCTTTCTTAAATCTTATTCAAAATAGATGGACAAGAAGAGAAGAAGCTGACTTTTATAGAGTTGTGTCTACATTTGGAGTGGTGTTTGATCCTGACAGAGGCCAATTCGACTGGACAAAATTTAGAGCTATGGCTAGGCTGCATAAGAAAACCGATGATAGTTTAGAGAAGTATTTGTATGCATTCATGTCTATGTGTCGGAGGGTTTGTCGTCTTCCTTCCAAAGAAGGTAAGTATAAAATTTCTTTTTTTTCTGGTTTTAGTCAAAGAAGCAAAAATCACTAAAATTCTGAAATTTCCAACTTTATTTAAATTTTAATACTATCTAATTCAACACATCCATCATTTTTCAAAATTGTAAATTAACTATGTTCAGAGAGTCCATTTGTTAATCCTATTAAAATGAGATCAGAGGAGAATAAAGTTACACCTTGAGTTTTAAGGAATAGCCATGCTTATTCAGTATTAGATTGATGATCGGGGGAGGCAGAAGATGGATGGTAGCTTCTGGTGAGCAGAACTAACCTGTAGTTTAGTCCATCTTAAAGTCCAAATTCCAATGACTAATTTTGCAGGGATTGAGGCCTCCACTCTAAATACATTTTGAAGAGTTTTAGTAGGAAAAAAAAAATCACCCAGAGTCTATAAATGAATGAATGAATGAATGAATAAATGAATGGGTGAAAGAATGACCAATCAGAAGTGCTAATGCTCAGCCAAGGCACTGGCAAGGCAGATTGGCCCAGAAGGGTGACTTTCATGGTCTTTGAAGCCCAGAGAAATAGCTCCTGCTGTCGGCAGTTCCTCTCGACAGCTTATAAACAGCTGTCTCCGTTCTTTGTTGAGTAGGATTTCTGACTGCCAAACCCAGTGTCTTCCTATTCCTACTTCATAGTAAAAATATAAATGGCTAATAAAAACATAAATTTTGTGTGGGTTTGTTTGTTTTCATTTTATGTCCTCACAGATCTGTTGTCAATCTACTGAATTACCCAAATACCAGATAATTCAGGAGTGGTCTACTGAAAGGTTTTTTGAGAGACTATGCATGGGTTTAAAGAGATACAGCAAAGTATTGCATCTTATGTTATCTATGGTTCTTAAGAGGTCCTCATTTCTTTCTTTTTTTATTTTCTTAATTCCCAAAAGGAATGCAAAATGTGGTGAATAAATTAACCACTTTGACTCCAGTTTTAAAGAGGAAAGGGTTAACTAATCACTAAGTAATGATTGAAAACCATAGTTTTCTTGTTAGAAATGTAAGTGAGGTTTTACTTAGATCAGTTTTCCAAACTTCCTCAGTTCATAGAGCCCTTACTGTCTCAGTAATTTCTTCTAGCACCTGATGCCAGAAGTTCTGTTTAATGAATAATTAGATCAAACCACTTAACAAGTATTTGCTTCCAACAATCTAGTAATTGTTTGAAAACATAATAAAAGTTGGAAGAAAAAAATACTACTTTTCTTTCTTAAGTAACCGCAGTTACTTAATAATGAGATGTATATACCTGTCAGGCACTGTACAACTCTCAAACCCTGGGGGTAGAGAGGATATGCCCACTCCTGTTTCCTGTTCCACATTGGTGTTTGCATGCTCCTTTTTTTTTTTAACTTTTTATTCTGAACTACTTTTAGACTTTGAAGAAACTTGCAAAGAAACCATAGAAATTTCCATATATCTCTCACTTTGCCTCCCCTAATGTTAAAATCTTATATGGCTAATTATAGTATAATTTTCAGACTAGGAAACTAACAGTACAGTGCTATTAACTAATACCTTGTCAGATCTTACTAGTTTGTCCACTGATGTCCTTTTTTGTTCCAGGATCCCACATTGTATTTAACTGGTTTTTCCCATTGGCTTCTTACAGTCTGTAACAGACCCTCAGTTTCTCTCTTGTCTTTTGTGGCCCTGACAAGAATAATGATTGGGTTATTTTGCCACAAATCCCTCAGTTTGGGTTTGTCTTAGGTTTTCATTTTATTGCATTTTTGTCAAGAGTACGAGAGAAATGATGTGTCCCTCTCAGAACATATCATGGGTTCCTGATGTCAAAATAGCCAACCCTGATGGTGCTGGCCTTGATTGCTTGGTTACGGCAGCTTATGCTGTGTTTCTCCCATGTAAGATGGCTGTCTTTCCCCTGCAGTTGGCAGATATCTATCTTGAGGAGAGACTTTAAGACCACACAGATCCTGTTTCTCCTCAAGCTTTAACCCATTGACATTAGTATCCATGAGTGGTCCTTGTGTGTAACAGCTTTACTGTGGAATTCTGCTACGAGCAAGAACTGTTGCTTCCATTTCATATGCTAATCAATTATATATTCATATCAGAATGGACTCATAGATATTTATTTGACTCTATAGGTTAGAACCCAATACTCTCATTATTTTGAAACTCAAACTGTTCTAAATTAGGCCACTACAAGCTCCTTTAAGTGGGCCTCACATTTTTTTCAACAAGCCCCTATCTTTTTTTGAACTGCCAGTATCTCTGCCCACAAAGATATAGCCGCATCAGAAGGAACATAGCAAGATCTAATGTTGAAACTGAACCAGCTCAAGCCATTATTTCACATAGCCTTTGACAGTGTTACTGCATTTCCCCCAAATTTTGAGAAAGCCTTTGATGTTCCTGTGAGTTCACTGCAATGCCCTGAATTTTCTTGCTGCAGCTAGAAATATGTGGACTTCTGTTTGTTTATCGGGTATGATTTAACGGTTTTAATTTGTATTTGTAAATGAGTTCAAGTAAGTGTTTTTCTCTTCAAGACACAGATTAGTGGGCCGCCTGGGTGACTCAGTTGGTTAAGCGTCACAACTTCAGCCTAGGTCATGACCTCACTGTTAGTGCTGGCAGCTCAGAGCCTAGAGCCTGTTTTAGATTCTGTGTCTCCCTCTCTCTCTTTCTCTGCCTCTCCTTAGTTGTGCTCTGTCTCTCAACAATAAATAAACATTAAAAAAAATTTTTTTTAGACACAGATTAGTAATGACACAGCTCATAGGGAATTTCTTAAAAGTAAATTCTTAGAGGGGCACCTGGATGGCTCAGTCGGTTAAGCATCCAACTTCATCTCAGGTCATGATCTCACAGCTTGTGTGTTCGAGCCCCGTGTAAGGCTCTGTGCTGAAAGCTCAGAGCACGGAGCCTGCTTCGGATTCTGTGTCTCCCTCTCTCTTTCTCTCTCTGCCCCTCTTCCACCCACACTGTCTCTCTCCCTCAAGAATAAACATTTAAAAAATTTATTTTTATTTTTATTTATTTTCTTATTTTTATTATTTTCTTATTTATTTTTGAGAGACAGAGAGAGATAGCACGAGCAGGGGAGGGTCAGAGAGAGAGGGAGACACAGAATCCGAAGCAGGCTCCAGGCTCTGAGCTGTCAGCACAGAGCCCAATGCAGGGCTCGAACCCACGAACCGTGAGATCATGACCTGAGTCGAAGCCAGACGCTTAACCAACTGAGCCACCCGGGTGCCCCTAAAAAAATGTTTTTAAGTAAATTCTTAGTTATATTAACATGTTTCCCAAAAATGTTATATTTTCCCTACTTTCAGAAGATCCACTGTATGTATGGATTTTGGTACTTCTTTTAAAAATTTTTATTTTTTCTCATTTAAAAATATTAAAAAGAAATTCTGGAAACTATACCGTGACATGAGATAGAGTTACATTTTAGAAGTTGCATTATCTGTTTAAGTCTGTAATAAAATGTTTCTGAGCTTAATGTTTTCATTCTCTTTTTAATGTAGAATTGGTGGATCCAAATATTTTTATCCAGCCAATCACAGAAGAACGTGCTTCGAGGACTTTGTATCGCATTGAACTTCTAAGGAAAGTACGGGAACAGGCCCTCCGACATCCACAGTTGTTTGAACGCTTGAAGCTTTGCCATCCAAATCCGGACTTACCAGTCTGGTGGGAATGTGGCCCTCATGATAGGGACTTACTCATTGGAGCTGCTAAACATGGGGTGAGCCGAACAGACTATCACATTCTTCGTGATCCTGAACTCTCCTTTATGGCAGCTCAAAGGAACTACAGTCAAAGTAAGATGGCTCCCTCAAGGACTTCTACCCCACTTTTACAGCAATATCAAGTAGCACTTTCTGCTTCTCCTCTTACCTCTCTACCTAGGCTCCTAGATGCTAAAGGTATTATTCTAGAGGATATGAAAGTTAAAAGTGAAAATCTTAAAGAGGAGCCTCAGTCTTCTGAAGAAGAATCTATGTCTTCTGAGGAAACCAGGACACTAATAAAGTCTGAGCCTGTAAGTCCAAAGAACGGTGTTTTACCGCAGGCCACTGGAGACCAGAAATCTGGTGGAAAAGGTGAAACAGACAGACGCATGGTTGCAGCCAGAACAGAACCCTTAACTCCAAACCCAGCTTCTAAGAAACAGCGAGTCCACAAAAGAGGATCCGAATCTAGTTCTGAGTCTGACTCTGATTCTGAGAGATCATCCTGTTCTTCCAGATCATCTTCTTCCTCGTCTTCCTCCTCTTCTTGTTCCGACTCTCGATCAGGCTCTAGTTCCTCTTCATCCTCCTCCTGTTCTTCAGCATCGTCTTCATCCTCATCCTCATCCTCTTCCTCATCATCCTCCTCTTCATCTTCATCAGAAGAAAGTGACAGTGAAGAAGAAGAAGTCCCAAAGCGAGGTATATGCATAAAGTGCTTTTGCTATTTTAAGACATTTCAAGTGAAAATGAAAAAGAATTCTGTTCGCATAACTTAAGCATGTTTAAAACTGTTAACCTAAGGTTTTTTATATGTACAGATTTTCTTAGAGAAGCACTACTGAAAAGGAAACTAGTGTTACTGGTACACACTCCCTGTTCAGTATTCAAGGTGTTACAAAATGGGCTAATCAGACAGAAATTAGACATTTTACACAATAATGTGTTTGTGATCACCTTCAATTTATTGCTCCATTTTTTCTGAATGTGCTGATCAGTGAACAAATCAAGATCATATTCTATAACAGCCACCAGGAGTCTTAGATTAAGCAGTCAGACCAACAAGCGTATCATAGACCCTACTGTCAAGGGGCTTTGGGTGGACAGAACAACGCAGGAAGGACAGTTTGCCTGCAGAGGAGAGTCAGGTGGCCTCCCCTGCAGGCGTCCTTGCTGCAGCCCACAGTTCAGGTGCAAGGCAATGAGGTGGCAGCAAGTGGCTGCAGAAGCCAGTCTGGCCTAAGGAGCCTCAGGTCCTGCAGAAGCTAGTGTCTCTTGTAACAACTCCGTGGGCCTGAGTTTCAGGGCTGCCACAAGGCCATGCCCCAACGTACAGGTCCCCTCCTGAGAGGATTTCAGTATACTCCTCAGGTTTTTGTGGTCCCCCCAGTCCAAATGCACTTCATCGTTCTGGAGTTTATATGTTTCCAGGGAAACAAACCCTCCAGGGTTAACTGAGGGTCAAATTTTCGTGCAGAAAGGGATGTTTTATTAACTCTTCCCTCTCAAACTCTTTAATGCCACTTATTTTGCTTTTTGTGCTGATTTTTTTAAACAATGGGTACTTTATTGTATTCTAGGTAGAATTTTTTTCCTTTTTCTACCATGTTTTTATTTCTGTTTTCCTTTGAATAATTAATATAAGATGTGAAAAGTATATATAAAATTATTCTATGCAGTCTTTTTAAAACAGTTGTAATTGTTCGTAGCAGAAGGTACCCCTCATGTGAAAGCCTACGATGAGGAAAGTGTTGCGTCACTGAGCACTACCCAGGATGAGACGCAGGATAGTTTCCCGATGAACAACGGGACACCAGAGTCCGCCTACATCTTACAAGGAGGATACATGCTAGCAGCCTCGTATTGGCCAAAGGTAAATGAATAATGTCTTGCTAGAACAGATCCTTTTTTGAGTATTTCTCTGTATTGTTTTCATGGTAGATACTCTTACTATGTGAAAATAGGTCACTATAAGACATAGGATGGCATTTTGGTCTTAGTATCAAAAGTATCAACTACCATTATCAAGTAAATAGGCGTACTTGAATGCATATATATGTCAACCTAATCTTAGAATGTTTAGAATCAGAGATAATGGATGCTTACATTCACATAGAGTATTCAAGTGCTTGTTTAGGAGGAGGTGCTTTGAATGGAGTCTCCTTGAAGAAATTTGCCATAGCCATTTACAACTCCAAAAAACAGTTCACTTGGGGCATCTAGGTGGCTCGGTCAGTTAAGCATCTGACTCTTGGTTTTGGCTCAGGTCATGATCTCACACTTCATGAGATGGAGCCGTGCAGGAGGCTCTGTGCTGATAGCACGAACCCTGCTTGGCATTCTCTCTCTCCCTTTCTCTCTCTCTCTCAAAAGTAAATTAATTAACAACCTTTTTTTTTTTTTTTTTTAAGTTCACGTAAGTACATGTACTTTCAATGGTAGAAGTTAGGATTGGATTAATACAGTTCTTTCAGTGTGTGGCTAGACTGGTACAAGAGTCTTACCTTTAGGAGTGAGCTGTAAAATGGGGGAATGGAGAACTCCACTGTTACCTACTTCTGAGTTGTTTTAATTTTTCCAAGGAACTTCTATTACTTGTATAATTATGAAACTAACAGAAGGCTGAGGCACCTGGGTGTCTCAGTCGGTTAAGCGTTCAACTCTTGATCTCTGCTCAGGTCTTGATCTTGGGTTGTGGGTTCAAGCCCCACGTTGGGCATGAAACCTACTTTAAAAATAAAAAATAAATAAAATTACAGAAGACTGTCTCTATCGTATATTTTTGGACTCCAGTGGCAATTTGTATCTGAATTGTTACTGAATTCTGTATGTATGTGAGAATACGTATATATACCAAATGCAAATATGTTGTACCAAGGTTAAATCCATCAAGGCCCTGAGCCATTGTATCTCCAGAAGTCTGGCCTGATTATTAAAATCACACTTTGATGTCGCATGCTTTTCCAGGATCGTGTGATGATCAACCGGCTGGACAGTATTTGTCAAACAGTTCTGAAAGGGAAGTGGCCTTCCGCCAGAAGGAGTTATGATGCCAACACAGTGGCCTCTTTCTACACCACAAAACTGCTGGACAGTCCTGGTGCAGCTACAGAGTATAGCGAGCCCAGCGTTCCCACTCCCCCAGGCGCTGGCGTTAAAGAAGAACACGATCAGTCAACACAGATGTCAAAGGTGAAGAAGCATGTACGAGAAAAGGAGTTTACAGTGAAAATCAAAGACGTATGTTTATTTTTATTGCCCTAGGACCCGATTGCGATTGCGTGTGCAGCATGCTTTTTCTGCAAGTGGCTGCCTGCTCTCACTCTTACTTCCTTCACATACTTGTTTTCTGGTATTTGGATTGTTTTCTCTTTGGTATCCAGGTGATTAGACTTGAATATCCTACTAGAAGGATCCTCATTAAGTATGTTTCTTTACCTATACTTCTGAAAATAGTCCTGCCAATCAAGAATGCTTTCTTAAACAGTCTGACAAATTCTTATTGTTTTGGTTCTTTTATATAATACTTAAATGGTATGTCAGTGCACTTTCTCTTTTAAACATTTAGCATGCCCTGTTCTCAGTAACATTTCATTTTTCAGTGTGATTTTTGAAGCTAAATTGATTTTTCATTGTCTAATATGTGGGTAACGTCCTCTGAAATGTCACATGAATAATGTTCATAGAGAAGTCTGTCTCAGGCTGATAGTTTTCTATTGTAGTAGTCACATGAAAAACTTTTGCTCAGAAAAGTGTATGTAGTACCTGGATTTTTTTTTTTCATTTAAGGTAGAAAACGTAATATTCATTATAGAAATTAATGTTCTTTTTCTTTAGTTCATTTCTGAGTAAGAAGACGATTAACATTTCTGGGTTTTCACTTCACTTTTTCTAAGTAAAAACATTCTCTTAATATCCTGAAATGAGGGGTTTTAAAAATTGTTTCTTAATAATGGTGTTTTTTAACAGGAAGGTGGTTTGAAGTTGACATTTCAGAAGCAAGGGCTTGCTCAGAAAAGACCTTTCGACGGCGATGACAGCGCCCTGGGGCAGCAGCAGTACCTCGCTCGGCTCCGGGACCTGCAGAGCGCGTCCGAGGCCAGCCTCGCCAGCTTTCCCAAGTCCGCGCCGGGATCAGGTAAGTGTGGCCACAGTGCCTGCTGCAGCAGGAAGTACTCCTGCCGTCGTGTCCAAGTCCTCATCATTTATTCTGCTAGTAAAAAGTCATGTGTCCTCTAATGTCGGGGTCTCTTTTAAGTTTGTAAGGCAAACAGTATAATTTTAGTTCTTAATAAATACCTGTTGAGGCTTTTATTATGGCGTCTTAAAGCAGGGTGCAGCTTTGTTTTGGGGATTTAAAGGGATAGAAATATTCTATCGAGTTGCTTTATGCAGATAAAAGCTCAAACAGCATTTCAATATAAAAGCAAATTATGAATTTAAAAGTAAACACCTAAATCACAAATGAATGGTGATTTGTAGAGGAGGTTAAAATGAAAAGTTTTAGAAAGACTTTAGAGATGTTGTAGTCCATCATCTGTAGCATACAGGAATTATCATCACTAATCCTTGAAAGATAATCTTTCATTCTCATGGAATATTTACAGGAAAAGATTGTTACTACCTTAAACAGCCCTTTACATTACTGGGCAGCTCTAATTATCACAAAATTCCTTTTTACTTGGAATTGTAATTGTTTTTTCTCAATGATTGAAATTCTGTCTTTAAAAGCATCACGGTGCTAGGCAGGCTCAGATGGTTGAGCATCTGTCTGACTCTTGTTTTCAGCTCAGGTCATGATCTCGCAGTTTGTGAGATCAAGCCCCACATTGGGTTCTGTACAAGATGTGGAATATAAAGATTCTCTCTCTCTCTCTCCCTTTCTCTCTGCCCCTCCCCCACTGGTGTGCATGGTTGTGTGCTCTTTCTCTTTCTCTCTCATAAATAAATATCTTTTAAAAAATAGAGGTTGGGGTACCTGGGTGGCTCAGTCTGTTAGGCATCCGACTCTTGATCTAAGTTCAGGTCATGATCTCACAGTTCATGGGTTCAAGCCCTGCATCAGGCTCTGTGCTGACAGCATGGAGCCTACTTGGGATTCTCTCTCTCCCTCTCTGTTTTTTCCTCCCCACTGTGGTCTCTTTCTCTCTCAAAATAAATAAACAAACTTTAAATTTTTTTATTTTATTTTTTAAGTTTATTTATTTATTTAGAGAGAGAGAGAGAGAGAGAGACAGCATGCATGGGAGAGGGGCAGAGAGAGAGGGAGACACAGAATCTAAAGCAGGCTTTAGGCTCCAAGCAGTCAGCACAGACCTGATGCAGGGCTCAAACCCACAGACCATGAGATCATGACCTGAGCCAAAGTCAGACGCCCAACCAACTGAGCCACCCAGGCACCCCTAAAAAAATTTTAATTAGGAGAAACATAAAGGCATCAGAGAATTAACCTGTTCCTGTGTTTGCATGATCATCTTAACATTTTGAAAGTAATGATCATAATCTCCTCCTCTTGGGACTGTATCTCTTCTAACCTTTTAACAATTTGAATCAATAGTGGTTACTAGATGCCAGGTTGGTTCCACGTGCTGTGTGCTCTATAGGCACTGAGGTCCCTAAGAAGTTTTGTTTCATTTTGTTTTACTGATCATGGTCTAATGTACTTTAATTTATCTGTGTCTCTTTTAAAGTGCAGTATCAAACATTGAGAATTTTACTCAACAATCAGCTAAGTCTTTATAAAATGCAGGTTTTCACTTAAAGCAAATTAATGACTCAGGTTTCCATTGTAAGTCTCTAGTTGCTGGACTTTCACACAAGTACAGATTGCAGTTCTGTATGAATCAGCAACACTTCCACTACTGAAGTCCAGATCCCCCAACTGTGCTTTTCACTAACAGTGGTGTATTAAAGGAGCTCTGTGATTTTAGAGAAAAATGGGAACAAATGGGGAAGATAAGCTGTGGGCTCTTTTGACAAACCTAAGTGGGGTGTAGAAATACCATTTCTTGTACTCTGATAAAATGGAATTGACACTAATATCATCTGAACATTTTATTGCCATTGCAGCAGAACATTATACAGTCTTCACCTTTAAGGTTACTTAAAGGTTACTTTGGTAAATAGTACTATTTTTTAATAGTATAAGTAGTAATTGTGACACTAATCTGCAGCTATGCAAAACATTAAAAATCATCAGACATTAAAACTAGACAAAGTTATTATCTAAGCATTATATCTCATCCATCTTAATAATTGCAAATGTAACATCTAGATTTGCCTTCCTATTCGACTCTTAGAACATCTCTTTAACAATTTTTTCCCTTTTCTTGTTTATGAAATGAAGGGTTGGGGTAGGAGAGAGTTGTTGGGTGAGTTAAGTAATATATGTAGAGTGGCTAATATAGAGCCTGGCACATAATTAGATGCTAAACCAATATTAAAATTAGGTACCTCACAAGTTTTAGAACTAGGTACTGAATAAATGTTATTTGTATAATTCTTAATATTCCAAAGCCTAGGCCCTTTTTACATTTATGTGGGTCCCTCTGAATTTTGTCTGAAAGTTTCCAATAAAGATGCAGGTTGTAATGTAATTTAATTAATGAAGGGGATAGTAAATAGCATACATTACAATAAGACAAAACTAAAGAGCCCATTCCAGGAACTCCCTGGAGTAGTGGACCGAGGATGATGACAGAGCCAGACACGCGAGGGTTTAATTCTGTCGTTTGCTAGCCGTGACAGAAGGGCAGTAACTTCATGTTTCTGAGCACATTTCTAAAGCAGGCTTAATATTACTTCTCTGCTGGGCACCTGGGTGGCTCAGTTGGTTGATTTCTGCTTTGGTCATGATCTCACAGTTGTGGGATCGAGCCCCACACTGGGCCTCGTGCTGAGCATGGAGCCTGCTTAAGATTCTCTCTGGCCCTTTGCCCCTCCCCACTCTGTTTCGCATGAGTGCTCTGTCTCTAAAAGAAAATTTAATGAAAAAATAATAGTATTAATACCTCTATGATTTTGTTGTTTTGTTTTTGATGATTTAAGAAAACACCTGTTAAACCTCATTCAGTGTATGGCACCTAGCAGGCATTCAGCAGAAAGAAGCTGTATTTAATAGTGTTATAATTACATCTATGATAAAGGCAATACAGACTTTATAAAGGAGATTAAGTTAAATTTTCCATTTTGGATTCTTGCATAAATCAGTAGTGTTTATAAAAATCACCCTCAGAAGTAAGTCACGGTCGCTCAGTTTTCTTAAGAAAGAAAAAAGGAAGGAAGGGCATCACAGTAGTATATAACTGGCCAAATAGAATATGTTTATGAGTTGCCAAATTTTGGGACAAGAAAGTAGACTGATAAAACAAGTTTTGAGAAAAGGGAGGAATCGCTGGGTGCAAAGGAAGGAGAAGGATGTGTCTTATCCATGAGAAAGACACACTTCCTCCTCTGAAAGGGAGAGGAACACAAGATGTGTGAGTATCAGGGGAGCAAATTTGAAGAGACAAGTTAAAAAGTTGATTATAGCTTTCCAAATTTTCAAATGAGGAATAGCAGTGGTATAAAGTGAAAACAAACACTTCCATATATTTAGAAAAATGACTGCTTTTAATTTGCTTAACGTATAGATTTTAATCACTCGTGTGCTTTATTTTATTTGATTAGGTACTTCCATTCAGTCAACCCTTGGTGCCAATGGAGTTAGATTAGACAACCAGCCTATAGTCAAAAAAAGGCGAGGAAGGAGGAAGAATGTAGAAGGTGTGGACATCCTCTTTTTTAACAGAAATAAACCACCTAATCACGTAAGTAAAAACTACTGATCCTTGAGTCCAAAATTTAGTCCTAGTAAATATACATAATTACTGTCCTATGAATGTTTTAATGCATAAAAATATTAATTAGGAAATTAGATTATACTTTTAGATTCTATCTCAGGAATCTAGCACTAACCAAGATTCATGAAAATTTTAAATTTGAAAAATGTAGCAGAATTTTAAACAACTTTTTTCCTCTTTAAAAAGATTTGCTTCATTGAACCAAAAATCGAATGATAAAGCATAGAAATAAAATTTTCATTTGGTGTTTTTCTGCAGGTTGGCTTAACCAGCTCCCAGATTTCTACAGGGATAAATCCAGCACTGTCCTACACTCAGCCTCAAGGACTTCCTGATACAGAAAGTCCGGTTCCAGTTATTAACCTTAAAGATGGGACGAGACTTGCAGGCGACGATGCACCAAAGAGAAAGGATTTGGAAAAATGGCTTAAGGAGCACCCAGGTTATGTGGAAGATTTAGGAGCTTTTATTCCTGTAGGTGATGCTTTACAAATCTTGGTATTAATTTTATTTGGGGGATTTACCAAATCTATACTGATGAAGCATACATTTTTACCCACTATATAAACACGTGTTCTGCCCAAGATTTAGGAAAGCTAAGAGAAAAAAGCAATTACCATCTTTCCCATCGGTGCCATTTTCCATTGTGTGCTTAATAGCAAGACTCACCTCCAATATACAGAGCACTATGTAGGCCCCAGTGAAGGTTGTAAAGGGGTAAAATTTCCAATCCTTTTCCTCAAGGAGTTTATTTTAAAATACTAATGATCAAGGGCGCCTGGGTGCCTGAGTCGGTTAAGTGTCCAACTTCAGCTCAGGTCACCATCTTCCAGTTTGTGAGTTTGAGCCCGTGTCGGGCTCTGTGCTAACTGCTTGGAGCCTGGAGCCCGCTTCAATTCTGTCTCTCCCCCGCTCACACTCTGTCTTTGTCTCTCTCCCTCTCTCTCTCAAAAATAAACAAACGTTAAAAAGTAATAAAAATAAAGTAAAATACTAATCATCACATTAGGGTGCCTTAGTTGCTCAGTCAGTAAGCATCCAGCTCTTGATTTTGGTTCCGGTCACGATCTTACAGTTCTTGAGATTGGGTCCCATGTCATGCTCTGTACTGACAGGGTGGAATCTAGTTGGGATTCTCTCTCTCTCCCTCTCTTTCTGCCCCTCCCCCATTCACACATGCCTGCACTTTCTCTCAAACTAAATAAACTTAAAAAAAAAAACTAACGATCATATTAAACATTTCTTGAAACTTAGCTGTGTACCTAGCATTATATTTAGCACTTAACATATATTATCTCGTTTAACACTCACGACCCCTTTGTCAGAATGGCGTCAATATAACATATTTAGATAAAAAACTTAAAATACTAAAATTTTAAGTAAATATTTCAGGGTACACAGTCTTACATCCAGTGTCCAAACTACCACTTTGACACTCTGAGCTCTTCTTCAGGCTATAACAGTGTTGTGTTGTGTCTCTACAGATGTGCACTGAGTTCACATTAATCAGAGTGAGGGTTGTTAGATTTCATTTGCATTTTTTACATCCCCTGAAGTACTTTGTGCTCAGTCTTATAGGCGTATGGCTTCCTTACTCCTAGAGATCTGTTATTTCACGTTGCAGTATTGTACTGTCAGATGCTGAGTACCAAAATTTGTGTCAGATCCTCTGCACAATGAAGCGAACAGACCTGTTTTTCTGCCTTCATCATGAAGACTAAATGGATAGCCTGGTGCAGCTGTCTGAGTACTCTGTGAGCCTCCTAAGGACCGCGTCCTATTTACCTGTGTATCTCCAGGACTTACTAGTACATAATCCCAGATACATAGGATAATATCTGGCTTTCTCTAAGTATTCCTTGAGCCAGTGATTAAAAACTGAAAGTCTTTTAAAGACTAAAAAATTCTATATAAAGTTGTTATATTATTAACAGAAAAAAAATTGCTAATCATTTATTTCCTGAAAAGGAACTACAGAAGCCCCCGTCCCTACAATGCTCTTTGTGTCTGTAATACGTACTTAGTCTAGAATTCTACATTATTACCATTGGCCCCAGGAATGACCTAAGTGCCTCAGTCTTGGCTTTCACATGCCTTTCATATCCCTGGTTTTCTCAAAGGACGCCACTAATTCTCAAATAAACCTGAATTACTTTTGATTTTTAGAAAGCCAAATAGGGACGCCTGGGTCGTTCGGTCCATTGAGCATCTGACACTCGACTTCAGTTCAGGTCGTGATCCCAAGGTGGTGGCATCAAGCCCCACGTCAGGCTCCTTGCTGAGGGTGGAGCCTGCTTGAGGTTCTCTTTCTCTTCCTCTCCCTGCTGACACATGCTGTCTCTCTCTAAAAAATAAATTTAAGAACATTGTTTTAAGCCAAACAAAGCTCTTATAATTATGAGGGGAGGGGTTTTCACTAACTATGATGGGTAATCTTAGAATGAATACTGCAATGCTAACAAGAATGAGAATCATTAGTTTAACCCTAGAACTTAACATGTTGGAAAATAACATTTGTCCCAGCAACAAATTTTTATTGAGTTACTACTGTGTGCTAGCCCTTCCTTTAAGGGGTAGAGGATAAAACCATAAACAATATGAAGTGCTTGCCCTTGTGGCACGTATACTGTGAACTGTAAAGGATTCTCCTGTCTCTCATCACTGCGAAAGAATCTCTATTAATTTTTTAAACTTACAGCCACTTAATCATTTTCACTGCAAATAAACTTTTTATTGTAATGTTTTAGATAACATTACATACCATTATTAAGACTTTAAAACATTTTTAAAAGCATCGTTGTTGTGATAAAGAATGGAAGATAATCATTAGTTTGATTTCTGAAGGATAATGATTTTTAATGATTTTTTGACTCTCACACTCTACTGGGATCTCTCTCTAGAGCTAAATAATTATAACATGATAGAGACAGATTAATAACAGGTATGGATAGAGTGCCATGGAAACAGATAGAAGGAATATGAATGACTCTGCGTAGGCAAAGTGTCTGAGGGGATATGGAAAGAAAATAGAGCAGACATACATGACATACATGATGATAAAGAATCAGTAGGTTTGGCCAGGATAACGCAAGAGGAGGATATTCTGGGCATCTAGAACAATTACCGCGTGCCTGGGGGGCTCAGTTGGTTGAGCGTCCGACTTCAGCTCAGGTCACGGTTTGTGGGTTCAAGCCCTGCGTCAGGCTCTGTGCCGACAGCTCAGAGCCTGGAGCCTGCTTCAGATTCTGTGTCTCCCTCTTTCTGCCCCTCCCCAACTGGCACTCTGTCTCTCTCTCTCTCTCAAAAATAAATAATTAAAAAAAAAAAACAATTATGAAGAGTTGAAAGAGGATAGGATCGTAAGGCACATTCATAAAACAGTAGCCAACCTCATATTCCAGGGGGTGTGAGGGACCAAGTGGGGCCGTAGTAACTAGACAGAAAAGGTGAATTTAGGTCCAGTCTGTGATGGGACCAGTATGCCTTGCAGAAGAGTGTGAGCGTTCATCGCTTGCTGTGTTCTCATTGGTCCGAAACAGCTGTAAACATCACGCCCTGCTTTGCTCAGCTGGAGACATAAGCAGCCTGGCCTGATGCAAAGAGTTTTATTGCCAGATCCTTCCACTTGCTAGCTGCGTGGTCTTGATGAAGGTAACCTCTCCAAGCCTCGATTCCCACTCGTAAAATAACAATACTGCCTTTTAGTATTGTGAGATTATTCTCGAAGAGATAAAAACTATTAGTGAGAGGAAGTGGAGACCACAAGTAGCACAAATACAGATTGTATCAGCACAGAAAAAAACCCGATGATTCAGGTAACGTGTCAGGAGAAAAAGTAAAGAACTATACAATTTACAGCAGGCTGCTCCAGCATTATGGGTAACTTTTAAATCTTATTTAATATTTTATTACACAGCTCACCCTCAAACAACAAGGCTTGAATTGTGCATGTGCTCTTATACGTGGGCTTTTTACAGAACAGTATGGAGAATGTATTTTCTCTTCATTCTGATTTTCTTATTAACATTTTCTTTCTTGAGCTTATTTTGTGGTAAGAATACAGAATATAATACATATAACATACAAATAGATGTTAATCCATTATTTGTGTTATCAGTAAGGCCTCTGGGCATCAGTAGGCTATTAGCAGTTAGGTTTTGGGGAATCAAGAAATGAGAATTTGTGCCTGTGGCAGGGGGAGCACCCCTTACCCCATGTTGTTAAGGGTCAGCTGTATCAAATATAAAAATATTTAACGTTCAGGTATTTTTAAAGTGTAACTAAAAGACAAATTCTTCAATGTTAGATATAGATATCTAATGTATTATGCAGCATTACAGGATTAAGTTACTTGGATCAGCTCTTTTGTACTGTTTGCACTGTTTTAAAGCTATTTCTTCGGTTATATATTTTAGAGAATGCAGCTCCATGAGGGGAGGCCCAAACAAAAAAGGCATCGGTGCAGAAACCCTAATAAACTCGATGTTAATAGTCTTACTGGAGAAGAACGTGTCCAGCTGATTAACAGAAGAAATGCCAGAAAGGTATTCATATATTTGTGGTGAATCCTTTATATTGGTTCAATGTTTAGGAGATCTCTAGAACCCTACTTCATTATGCAGAATTTTCTAACAGACCTGGAAAGGGGTTAAAACTAGCAGATTTGTTGTGGTCACTTCGACAGCACATAGACTGAACCTGATACGATGCACAGAAGATCAGGATGGCCCGTGCACAAGGCTCTTGAACAAAGCGTTGCGTGTTTAGCCAGCAGATTTGTGAGACAAGACATGCGCCATAGCTTCTGCAGTCTCGTCTCAGTGCCGCATCTTTGGCTAAGCTGTGCAGTGAAATAAGCAAGTCACTTCATGTGGCTGCGCCTGAGCAGCGTGGCACTGCACAGCGGCACCACGTCCAGAGCAGTGGCTCTCGCAGGGGGCGGTTCTGTCTTCCAGAGACACTTGGCCGTGTCTGGAGACACCTTCCGTAGCCCCACCTTGGGAGGTGGGCCAGTGGCAGGCAGGGGAGGGAGGCTGCTGGCGTCCAGCGGGTAGAGGCCAGGATGCTGCTAGCCATTCTCCAGTGCAGACACCGGCCCACGATGTGCATGCTGCACGGGCTGAGGAGACTCTGATGGAGGGGGCTCCGTTCACGTCACAGCCATCATAGGTTTACATTCTTCACTGTCATTCCCTGTCAGGTGGCCGTGAAGAGTCTTGTTCCTTTGAAATCAGCACAGTGCTGCGATGAGCACTGGGTGTTACACGTAGGGGACGGATCACTGGGTTCTGCTCCTGAAATCCCTACTGCACTATATGCGAACTAACTTGGTTGTAAATTTAAGAAATACAATAATTTTTAAACTGGATAAATTAATTAATTAAATAATTAAATAAAATCAACATGGCATAATTTTCTGATAATGTTTGGATTGGTAGATGTCTCTTTCCATTCACAGCATAAATGATAGAACAGCATGTGCTCACCCTTTTGTAATCTTATAGCTCTGGTATTTTTATTCTGTTTTTTTTTTTTAACGCGGGTGAGCACACAACAAAATAAAGAAACAGCCTCAGAATAAGAACAACAAACATCTCATTGAGCTCCTTCACTCGTAAATTAATTTAACAATTGTTTTACTCTTGTTGCGTGTGCCAACTCATTAAAATTAACACTGATCTTTCCCCAGTTCTGTAGGGGTAGCTTATTCAGCTTTTGTTTGTACATTAAAATGACGTCATAGGTGTATTAGGGAGAGAACAAGGTAACATCTTAGTAGCATTTTATTTAATTTTGTGCTTATGTAGACTATGTTACAAATCTTAAAACAAAAATTAGCATTACTAGCTATGGATAAATTTGTCTTAGTTTTAAGGAATAGGAACAATTTTGTATTTTTACTTATTAGGCATTAAACACTCCTAATTTTATTTTTAATTGTTGTAACCTGATCAGAGACCTGTTCATTTCCCTTGCTTTGTAGTTGGTTATTGTTCTGAGTAGAGTACAGACTTAAGGGTTGAAAAGACTCTACCTGCAAAATCCCCATAAACCACCCCGAGGGCCTCCATTTAAATTGGAGCTTAATGAAGGGGATAACGAGGAAAGCAGAACAGAAACTACAGAGGCTAAGTAAAGACTGTAGGAAACACTAGAAAAGAATACGCACAGGCATCATGCCTGGCGGCATTAAGGTCCTGTCTGTGCCCTGTCAGGAGAAGTGTATCTTCACCCAGAGAGGTATGGAAAAGGGAATTATGCAGGGTCTTTAGGCTCCAGAGGAACATGAAGTTGATAGATCCAAATCATTTTGTTTTAATTTCATACTAATTATTATATATAGTTTTTAAATTTTTTCATATTGTGATTCTTGATTGGTTGTATCACTTTTCACATTCAAAAGATACGTGTATTTTTTATAGTTTAGGGTTTCAGTTTATGTAACAGATAAGAGCACGAGTTTTGGAGAGCCAAGTTTGAAAGCTAACCCTAACACTTACTAGCTAGCTTTAGCCAATTTACATAACTTTTTTGAGGCTTAATTCTTCTTGAAAAACAGAAATAATACTGTCTCAATGGATATAGTGAGAACTAAAATAAATTACATACTTCAAGTCCTTAGCATACTTGGCATATAGTATGAATAACCATATGTGTGATATGCCAGATGCTCTGCTAAACCACTTGCGTTGTCTCATTTTTATCCTCATAAAACCCCACAAGGGCAGTATTGTTATCCCCATTTTACAGATTGGAAAGCTGAGGCTCACAGGAATTTATTGATTTGCCCCAGTTTCACATAGCTGGTAAGTCTGAATCCAAAGGATATACATGCTCTTAACTAGGCGATATCACCTATCCCGCATAGTAAGTACACAGTAAATGGTGGTTATTCATTTTACTATTCTAGTCACGTTACCTAAAGCATTTAAAATGTACGTTGCCACATGTCTGTGTGATATAGTCATAGTGCTTCTGGCCTGTGGTAGTCCTTTGTAAATAAAGATTGTCCCAGGTGGTTCAGGAAATAAACCGTACAGCACAAGATAAAAGCCAGAAGTGTTTTCACCTTTGGTAGTGTTTTTAAGTATCAAACAGTCTGTTTTTCATTTACAGGTTGGAGGTGCATTTGCTCCCCCTTTGAAAGATTTGTGTCGATTCCTGAAAGAAAATTCAGAATATGGAGTGGCTCCTGAATGGGGAGATGTTGTTAAGCAGTCTGTGAGTATTTCATACACACTGACTCAGGCATGATCTCGAAAATTAGATGCCATTTAGTCAAATTGAGAAAGACAACTACCATATGATTCCATTCATAAGTGGAATCAAAAACAATTAATAAAAAAACAACAAAAGGCAGAATCATCTCTTTAAATACAGAGGGGAGGTGGGTGGAGGGACGGGCACAATGGCCGAAGGGGAGCAGGCAGTACAGGCTTCCAGTACTAGAATGAGTAAAAGGCACAGACGACAGCTGCACGTTTGCTGAGCACAGCATCACGTATAAACGTGTCGCCTCACTGAGTTGTACACCCGACATTAATGTAACATGGTGTGCCAACTGTACTCAAACTTAAAAGGGAAATCAGATGCCACTTAATTATATCAGAGATTAAGCCTTAAGAATTAAAAAAAGATACCGCATGAACCTGTGACACTGTATTTTTAGCTCACAGTTTTTATTCTGCAGTACCGGTTGCAAATGTCACGGGCACTTGTTGAGTTAGAATGCAGAATCAATATAGGCTGATCTACTTTCATATTAACCTCTAAGATAACTATTTGAGCAATGCCACAAAGACTAATCAAAGATGTGAGGAAAGAAATACTTATTTAAGTAAAAAATTGAGAATATGTTAATGGTCTATCCATATATTGGAAAACTATGCAACAATTTTTTCTTTTTTTTTAGTTTATTTATTATTTGAGAGAGAGAGCGAGCGGGCGAGCAGGAGAAGGGCAGAGAAAGGGAAAGAGAATCCCAAGCATACTCCACATTGTCAGAGTAGAGCCTGACATGGGGCTTGATCTCACAAACCACGAGATCATGACTTGAGCTGAAATCAGGAGTCAGACACCTAACTAACTGAGCCACCCAGATGTCCCTTTGTGCAACTATTTTAAAAATTGTATCAGGGCACCTGGGTGGCTCAGTTGGTTAAATGTCCAACTCTTAATTTCAGCTCAGGTCATGATCTCATGATTCGTGAATTTGAGCCCTGCTTTGGGCTTTACTCTGACAATGTGGAGTCTGCTTTGGATTCTCTCTCCCTTTTCTCTGCCCCTCCCCTGCTCATATATCCTCTCTCTCTCAAAATTAAATAAATATTTTAAATAATTGTATCTTAGAAGAACATCTAGTGGCAAGGGTCACAGTATGTCAAATGAGGTAGTAATTAAGCTCTTGGAAAAGCACAGCCTAACCATATGGCAAATGCTAAGTAAAGAATAGCTATTATTTGTGCAAGTGTCCAAATGAAAAGGGCAGGCTATAAAACTATTTGTTGTTATTCTATTTGTTTTAGAAACAGAAGTGGGGAGAATGGTAGAATCTGTATATATGCACAATACATCTTGAAACATTGGCAGTGGTTATCTCTGAAGGGTGAAACTATTGGTGATTTTTCGGGCGCCTAGGTGGCTCAGTCGGTCAGGCAGCCGACTTCAGCTCAGGTCATGATCTCACAGTTCATGAGTTCGAGCCCTACGTCGGGCTTTGTGCTGACAGCTCAGTGCCTGGAGCCTGCTTCAGGTTCTGTGTCTCCCTCTCTCTCTCTCTGTTCCTTCCCTGTTCATGCTCTGTCTCTCTCATAAATAAATAAACATTTAAAAAAGAAAAAAGAGAAACTGGGTGATTTTTTTTTGGTATTATTTTGTTGTCTTATTTTCTGCAGTGAACCCTAAAGCTTTTGTAAATAAAACAAATAAGTTGATCAATTCAAAACACAATTTAAAAATAATACCTTAGGGGCGCCTGGGTGGCTCATTTTGTTAAGTGGCCGACTTCAGCTCAGGTCATGATCTCACAGTTTGTGGGTTCGAGCCCCACGTCAGGCACTGTGCTGTTTGTTCAGAGCCTGGAGCCTGCTTCTGATTCTGTCTCCCTCTCTTTCTGACCCTCCCCCGTTCATGCTCTGTGTCTCTCTCTCTCAAAAATAAACGTTAAAAAAAAATTTTTTTTAAATACTACCCTAAACATCTTTGACATTGCTGTCTAGAGCTGAACTATCACAAACGGTCATTACCAAGCATGTGTGGCAGTTGAGCACCTGGAGTGTGGCTAGCCTGAAATAAAGTGTGTAATAAGTGTAAAACACTGGTTTGGAGTTTTTTTAGAATAGTTGATATACAGTGTTACGTTACTTTCAGGGGTACAACTTCTCTTTTCCAGAACTGTTGTACCAACGTATGCTTCAGAGTGTGGGGGAAAGCTAGAGGCCTTCTTCTGCTCTCTTGCCCTATGGGAAAAAATTAGAAGTAGAAGAACTATTTCAGGCCACTACTTATAACATGAAATGAGGCTACATCTTTCATAATTGATTGTTCTATCAGTGCAGAGCAAGTGTCTGGATAATTATGGGTTTTAGTTCGGTAGCTATTGATTTTTATTTTAATATAGCTGTTGTTGCTGATTTTTTTTTTAGGGGTTTCTTCCAGAAAGTATGTATGAGCGTATTCTCACTGGTCCTGTTGTGAGAGAGGAGGTCAGCCGGCGGGGGCGGCGGCCCAAAAGTGGAATTGCAAAGGCCACGGCGGCGGCCACGGCCACAACTGCCAGCGGTGTTTCAGGCAGTCCTTTGTCAGCCAACGGATTGCTTCCAGGTGTGGATCTCACAACCCTTCAGGCCTTACAGCAAAACCTACAAAACTTGCAGTCGCTGCAAGTGACCGCAGGGCTGATGGGGATGCCTGCCGGCCTTTCTTCCGGAGGAGAAGCTAAAAACATGGCCGCCATGTTCCCCATGCTGCTGTCTGGAATGACTGGATTACCAAATCTGTTGGGCATGGGGGGGCTCCTGACAAAGCCTACCGAATCTGGAACAGAGGAAAAAAAGGGGAATGACCCTAAGGAGCTAGAAGGAAAAAAGGAAAGGACAGAGAGTCAACACTCTGAGAACGGGGGAGAAAACTCAGTGTCGGGCTCTCCGGCCACCTCCTCTGCTGCTGCGTTGAATGCAGCTGCCGCTGCCAGCCCGCTCGCTCTTAACCCTCTCCTGCTCTCCAACATACTTTACCCAGGGATGCTTCTCACTCCAGGCCTTAATCTTCATATTCCAGCTCTGTCCCAGTCCAGTACTGTTGATGTACAGAAAAACAAAAACAGTGACTTGGGCTCATCTAAGTCCATAGAAGTCAAGGAGGAAGATTCCAGAGTTAGAGATCAGGAAGGCAAAGGGGCAACTGAACCCAGTCCTCTCAACGAAAACAGCACAGATGAGGGTTCAGAGAAAGCCGATGCTTCATCTGGATCTGAGAGTACATCGTCGTCATCCGAGGATTCAGATTCCAGCAACGAAGACTGATTCCCAGACTGCACTTAAATTATGAACCGATTTTGGATTTGTTTTCTTTAATTATTAATTGTAAATACCCCAGTGTTGAGTGCATCAATAACTTACTGACCGAACATTTCAGTTATTTGTTTAGAAGTGCAAACTGCTTTCAGAGACGTTTTGCATGTAATATTTCTTAAGATTCCTAAGTTCCTGAACTCGTATGTACTATCAAATACATAAAGGTGTAAAATTACAACAAAAGGCATTATAATTTTGTTGGGGGTTAATTTTATGAAAATGATGCTCAATAAGAGTTGTATATTTAATATATTTGCAGTGAACACAGAATACTTTATGCATATTACTGATTTAATTTGAATATAGTTTTACAGCCTCCTTGACACCTATTATTTACAGATCAAAACTCAGCAATAATTTGGGCAGCTAATGAATGTCATGAAAGCTGTAGAATCTACATCACCATCCACTGCTTTAATTACATGAAAATGCTCTCGTGTTGTGATGCACTGCTGATGCTTCCGATTCAGGTACAAGTGTGTTTTCAAGAAGAAATAAGTTTCCCAATCAGCCAATTTAACTGGCTACCTGTTACCTCAGCTGAGTTAGTTTAGGAAGTTTACATTCGTTTCTAATTCTATACTTGTTTTCAGGGGTTTTTTAAACACATCCTATATATCATGTTAATCTGGCAAGAACTGTGACTTGCTTTTTTGCTGAGCTTAACTCTGCTATCAGTAAAATCAAGTCATAAAATAATTCTGTGTCATGTGACTTTGGCACCCTCTAGACATACTTAGTTTTACTTTTTCCAGGTTTGGCCTCCTCTTACAAATAATTCTGTCTCAGATGAGTAATGTCTGTTTCCAGGGTTCAGAAAAGGCAAACTCATGACATGCCACTGAAAAGAACTTTCAACACAGCATACTTCATGTAAAAGAAGTTGTTTGTTTGCTTTATTCGTGTAGATTTCTATTTGTGTTTTATGTCATGGAAAGATTCCAAACTTAACAGGATAGTGGTAAAGTAATATGCAGAATAGTCTGAATTCATTTTAAGTTTCTAGTTAGAAGCAGACGAAATGTTGCCCAGAATCAGTGTTGGGTTATCAGTTTATAACTGGCCCATTTCGAATATGCACTTTGAATAATATCAAAAAATATATACAAGTTAGACCCGTAAACCACAAAAACGAAGCCCAAGGCTTCTGATCAATTTCTTAGAACCCTTTATCATGCAAAATTTGTCTGATACAAATGATACTTATGATACAGTTTCTCCTGCTAAAGCTGCTATTAATTCCGACAAGATGGAGAGGTCCAGATTTACCTTCATCTACATTTAAAACAATAAGAACTAAATTGGACATAAGATACCATTTACATCCTGAGGAGAGAAAGATGTTAGCCTTTTCAGGTACTTGAATAAGTCAGTGATAAAGTTTGCGAGGGGATAAATTTAGGAGGAAAAAGTACCCCACTTCTCTCCCACAGGAAAAAAGTAACTTCCAGTATATTTTGATAAAACTGTTGTTTTGTCATGTGTCCAGCAATTATATTGGATTTTCCAAGATCTTTACCAGTGAATTATGTTTTTGTATGTAAAATAACTAACCCCTTTTTAGAGAGACAGTGTTACATGCATTTACAAAATCATATAAGTTCCATTGGGATTGTATTGATTTTTGTATTTTTCCAAAAATAGTACTTTAAATTGATAGTCCTTTATGCAATGTCTTAGCAATAGTCACTCTAAAGCCCATCCAGGAGAAGTGGGTAGTAATTCTTCATCACAAAAATGATATATTACATATTTAGTATCTTCCCTTTGCAGTATTGCACTTTTGTTTAACTAGAATACACCTATGAGATAGCCAAAGTTTCTCAAACACAGTTAACCTAGTTTGCCGGTGAAAGTATTTCAACAGCATTCACATTTCCCCCTCTCTCCCTCTAGTTCTACCCACATGACCTTTATTCCTTTCTTTCCCCAATTAAAACAATAAAAGGGAAAAAAAAAAAAAGCCCTAGATCTTGTCACTAAAAATCTAATTTATATCAAATTTATGAGATAAAGTATTTTCCTAATTACGGTCAAATGAATTTGGTTAACATCTTAGTGATTCTCTTTGTATGTAATAAGGCAATTTGCAGTTTTCAAAGCATTAATACTAACTTTAAATGTTCTCTTGGGTTTCAAGACACTTCTATTTAGTATTGATTGGGGAAAAGTTGTCCAGCTATCAGCTTAAAAAAATGCAGATATGGTTGTGTAAAGTTAAGGGTTATAAGGAAAAAAAAAATCAGTAGAATTACATAATACTAAAGTTGCAGTTGAAAGGATATCCAAGTATGTGTTGGTAGTTACTAAAAGAATTATAGCTGTTATTGCCTTGTATTTATAGCCCTTGTTTCAGGTTTCATGATTCAAGTCTTAGTCCAATTTTTCTTTTGGACATTTGCAATATTTACCAGTTGTGTTTTGTGTAGTCTGAATTTGCTTTCTGTAGTTGAGCAAACGTCTTAAAAAGTCATTTGTAATTTATTAAATTACTTTCTATGATGTTCTATAGAGCAAATGGAAGTTTAATTATTTTTTATTAAACATATTCTTTGACTACCCATGATGTCAGCCTCTGTACATGACAATACTCCTTTTTTTAAATTGACTTTTATATATAATTGATCTTAATCCAATTATAAAAGAAACTGTAGTCCTAAATCTTTAAAGGAAAGGATGCTTTGGAAGATTTTTTAAAAGGCAGAAGTTGGCTATAATTATCCACAATATCTTATTTCCTTAAGTTTTCTTCCCCTGACCTTTAAAAAAAAAAGTCCAGGAAGACTCAGAGATAACTAACCTCTTAAAGGAGTACATTTTGGAAATCAGTCATTATTTTTCTTTCCCTAGGTGTGAAGAGTCTTTCCTAATTCATCACGATTGTTTTTGGTATTTTTATAAACATGAAAAATTTAGTTTTCCGCTAATTAGAAAAGTATAACAATGGAGTCTCATTTAGCTTGAAACCCATTCAACATACATTCTTGCTTAGAAAACCTTTCTTCTTCTTTTCTGTACAATGTAGCATGTAAACCCAGGCCAACTGCTTCCGCTAGTGCTCACCCAGAGGAACCGTAATCTACAGAGTGCTAGAGGAAGAACTGGCTAGGTTAGAGGTTTTTGAGAGACAATACACTATGTACAAAACGATACGTTCTGTATTTTGTGAGCTATAGGAGGGAGAGTGATTGTTGACTACAACAAATTTAGAACTTAGTCTCTACGTAAATACAACTCCAGTATATAAGCTATTTATTTTAAAATGCAGGAAAGCACAAAGAAAACTATTTAAATCATCATAACCCCACCTCGAGATATAGACTGTTCATATAGATACATGTGTTTAATACGTATGTTACATACATGTAGTGGGTTGCATCGTGTCCGAGAAAACTTTGTCAAGCCCAAACCTCAGAATGTGACCTTATTTGGAAATAGGGTGCTGGCAGATGTAATTAGTTAAGATGCAGTTATACTAGATTAGGGTGGGCCCTACATCCAATGACTGGCTCCTTGTAAGAAGAGGAGAGGACACAGAGACGAGGGAAGAAGGTGGAGTGACGCTACTGGCCAAGGAGAGCCAAGGATCGTCGCCACCACAGAAGCCCGGAGAGCGGCGTGGAGCAGGCCTTCCTGCAGAGCCTCCAGGAGGAAGCGACCCAGACAACACCTTGACTTTGGACTTCCGGTCTGAATTGTGGGAGAATAAATTTCTGTTGTTTTAAGCCACCCGGTTTGTGATAATTTGTTATGGTAGCCCTAGGAAACTTACACACTTTCATATTAAATCAGTATTCTATGGGACCTAATATTTACTGTTTTGCCCTTAATATACTGACCTATGTCAGTAAATGCCCTGCATTGTGATGTTTAATACATAGTATTGTCTCATACAGATGGAATTTATGTAACCATGTACTTAAAAATGAACATTCAAGTTTATAAATGCATCTTTTGCATCCATCCCTATGACTTCTTAATCCCCAGAAGTGAACATACTTCTCTGTTCTTAAGGATTTTGATTTGTGTTTACAATGATGCCATTAGTAGCAATTTATACTACCACACAGCATACATACTGTGCATGCTCACCCCAAAATCTTACCAATACTGTGTATTGTGTTTTTGAAGTAATCTTTGCCAAATTAATAGGCAAAAATAACATCTTGATGAATTTTTAAATTATTATTCCTTTTTCTTACTAAAAAGTAAGACCTACATATTCTAGAAAATTTGGGGGATGGAGGGTTGGGGAGAAGGAGTTGGGGAAGCACAAAGTAAACCAAATCCCCATAAAGTTAAATGCTCAGAGATAAAACTGTTAAGCTTTGGGTCATTTTTCTTTGCATATACATATTATATATTATTTTAATAAGAATGGAGTTATACTGTACGTACCATTGTGTAACTTTTTTCATTTATTATATCATGATAATTTTTCCATGTCATTAAAAAGTCTTTCACAAAATATTTAAGTACTTTCTCATTCCACCATATAGATGGAGCATAACTTACTTAATGCCCAATTTTTGAGCATTGAGATGTTTTTCAGTTTGGGACTATTTAAATAATGATATGTTTGTATTTAAGTCTTTTCATATACTTACGACTTTTCCATTAAATACATGGGCATGAAATAGCTATGTTTGAATTTTAAGACCAATCAGACTGTATCATTTTCTACACCAACAACAGAACATAAAATTACTTCCTTCTCCACGTCTCCTTAGCAACCCTGGGCATTAGAACACTTTTTAATCTTTGTCAATTTGATAGACATTTAGCTCATATATCTTTGATTATTAGTAAAATATAAAGTCTCATATCTTCATAAGGCCATTTGTAGTCTGTGCAATATCTGTTACACAAGTGGTAGATATTTTTCTCAGTTTGTGAATTTTGTTTTTTTAAATGTGCAAGCTATATACCTTTTTATGTGATTATGTTGATAGTCCATTTTTTTCATTTAGGTTTCTGATATTTTTCCACAGAAAAATCTTGTCATGCCCAAATTCTGTACGTTTACTTTTTTAAAAAATATTTGGCATCTTAATTATGCAGTGTCCCACCATTTTTTAGTGTATAATGGCTCTGCTGATGTGACATGCCTGCATTGATCATAACCTAAATAATTTATGTATGTTAATGTGAATTATTTAGATATATGTGAATTACTTAGATGGTATCTCATATATGTGCATGATATATCTACAATATATCATGTAAACAGTAAATACAAGAAAAATGAAGCAAGCTATCCTTATAAAAGATAAACTTTAAAAGAAACCAATATTGCTAGAGGTGAATGAGAACATTTTATAATGATTTAAGGGTCATTCTATCAGGAAATTATAACACTTATTAGGCACTTAACAGAGCCATAAAATATATGCAGCAAAAAGTAACAAAATTGAAAGGAGATATAATGATAATGATTGGAGACTTCAACATCCCACTTTGAATGACAATAGAACAAGTAGGCAGACAGTCAACAAGGAAGCAACATTTGAACAACATGATAAAACAACTAGACCTAAGAAAGCATTTGTTGAACACATCACCGAATAATAGCAAAAAGAAAAAAAATATTCTTCCAAGGCACACAAGACCATTCTCCAAGACAGACCATGGAACAAGTCAAATTTTGAAATAAGTAATTATACAAAGTATGTTCTCCAGCCACAGGGGAATGAAATTTGAAGTCAGTTAAAAAGTGTGGATATTCACAAACACGTAGAAGTTAACTCCTAAATAACCAGGGAGTCCTGGAAATCTCAATCTCAAAGGAAGTTGAAAATATTTTGAGATAAATGAAAACAAATACACAACATACCAAAACATATGAGATGCAGCCAAAGTGGTGCATAAAAGGAAATTTATAAGTATAAATTTCTAAGAAAAAAAATCTCAGTGCACCTAGGTGTCTCAGTTGAGTGTCTGACTTTTTTTTTCCCCCAGAAAGAGAGAGAGAAGGGGAGAGTGGCAGAGGAATGAGAGAATCCCAGCACGTCTATCAGCACAAAGCCTGCTACAGGGCTTGATCCCAAGATCCCAGGCCAGGATCATGGCCTGAGCCGAAATCAAGAGCCAGAAGCTCAACTGACTTAGTCCCTCAGGAGCCTTGATCTTCAGACTCTTGATCTCAGTTCTGGTTGTGAGTTCAAGCCCTGCACTGGGCTCCATGCTGGGCACAGTCTATTTTAAAAAACAAAAGAAAGAAGATCTCACATCAAAAAGGTCGTTTTTTTAAAAGACCAACAAAATTTACAAATCTTCAGCTAGACTGGTCAGTAAAAAAAAAAAAAAAGAGAAGCATCAAATTACTAGATTCAAAAATGGAAGGGGACATTCCTACCATCCTTCCAGAAACAAAAAGGATCATAAGGTAACATTATGAATAATTGTATGCCAATAAGATAAAACTGGATGAAATGACAAATTCTGGGGCACAAACTAGTGAAACAATCAAGAAAAAATAGAGGGGCACCTGGGTGGCTCTGTCGTTTACGTGTCCAACTTCAGCTCAAGTCATTGTCTCATGGTTTGTGGGTTCAAGCCCTGCATTGGGCTCTGTGTGGTCAGCTCAGAGCCTGGAGCCTGCTTCAGATTCTGTGTGTGTCTCTCTCTCTGTCCCTCCCCCGCTGTGCTCTGTCTCTCTCTTTCAAAAATAAACATTAAGAATTTTGAAAAAATAGAAACTATAACAAAATAAGTATAATAAATAGCAAGATTAAATTACTAACAACGACAACAAAAAACATGATAAAATCCCTGAATGAGGTGCCCTCTCTGACAGGAGGGGGGAAAAAAGAGTGCTTACTCATCACAGACGCCTCCAAAAATGGAAGAGGAAATATTCTCCATTTTGTTTTATGAGGCCAGGATTAACCTGATACAAAAGCCAAAGAAACCACAAGGAAACTGTGAAATTGATAACCTGTATGACTATAAAATGCAAATTTTTTCAACAAATTGCTGGCAAACTAAATCTAGCAACATATGAAAAAGATTATGCACCATAACCAAGTTGAATTTATCCCAGGATTACAAAATTGGTTCAACATACAAGAAACAATCGATTTACTATTAACAGAAAGAAAAGGGTGGGAGGAACCATAGAATTATCTCAATAGATGCAGAAAAAAACATTTCACAAAATCCAAAACCCTTTCATGATTTAAAAGCAAACAAATGAAAAGGGTAGAGATAGAACTATCTCCACCTAATAAGGGGCATCAATAAAATACCAACAACTAACATCATACTTGATAGTTAAAGACTGAATATTTTCTAAGACAAGACCAGGATGTCCACGCTTGGCAGTTTTATTGAACATTGTTATGGAGGATCTATTCAGGACAATACGGCCAGAGAAGGAGAAAAAGGTATCCAGATTGGGAAGCAAGAAGAAAAACTATTTGCAGATAACATGATCTTATAAATAGAAAATCCCAAGAAATTCACTACAAAACAAAACAACTATTAGAGGTAATAAATGATTGGGGTCCCTGGGTGGCTCAGTCGGTTGAACATCCGACTTTGGCTCAGGTAACGATCTCACAGTCCGTGGATTTGAGCCCCACATTGGGCTCTGTGCCGACAGCTCAGAGCCTAGAGCCTGCTTTGAATTCTGTGTCTCCCTCTCCCCCTCTGCCCCTCCCCAGCTCACTCTCTGTCTCTTTGTTTCTCTCTCAAAATAAAATAAAGACATAAAAAAAAATTTTTAAAAAGAAGTAATAAACAATTTTAGCAAGGCTGCAGAATACAAGTACAATATAGAAAAACCAATTTATTTCTATACACAAGTAAAAACAATCAAATGAAATTAAGAACACAATTTTTTCCATTTATTTATTTGATTTTTAATTTTTTTATTTTTTATTTATAGTTTATTGTCAAGTTGGTTTCCATATAACACCCAGTACTCTTCCCCACAAGTGCCCTCCTCCATGACCATCACTCCCCTTCCCTTTTCCCCCTCCCTCTTCAGCCCTTAGTTTGTTTTCAGAATTCAAGAATCTGTCATGATTTGCCTCCCTCTCCCTAACTCTTTTCCCCCCTTCTCCTCCCATGGTCTTCTAAGTTTCTCCTGTTAGACCTGTGAGTGAAAACATATGGTATCTGTCCTTCTCTGCCTGACTTATTTCACTTAGCATGACACCCTTGAGGTCCATCCATTTTGCTACGGATGGCCAGATTTCATTCTTTCTCATGGCCATGTAGTACTCCATTGTATATAGAAACCACATCTTCTTGATCCATTCATCAGTTGATGGACATTTAGGCTCTTTCCATGTTTTGGCTATTGTAGAAAGTGCTGCTATGAACATAGGGGTACATGTGCTCCTATGCATCAGCACTTCTGTATCCCTTGGGTAAACCCCTATCACTGCTATTGCTGGGTCATAAGGGTGTTCTATGGATAGTGTTTTTGAGAAACCTCCACACTGTTTGCCAGAGTGACTGCACCAGTTTACATTCCCATCAACAGTGTGGAGGGGGCCCGTTTCTCCACATCCTTGCCAGCATCTATAGTCTCTTGATTTTTTAAAAATTATTTTAATGTTTTATTTATTCTTGAGAGAAAGAGAGAGACAGAGATGGCATGAGCAGGGTAGGATCAGAGAGAGAGGGAAACACAGCATCCAAAGACAGGCTACAGGCTCTGGGCTAGAGACCAGCACAGAGCCTGACACGGGGCTTGAACCCACGAACTGTGAGATCATGACCTGAGCTGAAGCCGGACGTTCAACCGACTGAGCCATCCAGGTGTCCCTATAGTCTCTTGATTTAAGAACACAATTTTATAACAGTATCATTAAGAGCAAAATACTTATAAATAAATTTAACAAAACAAGTGTAAAACCTGTGTGCTGCAAGCTACAAAACATCATTGAAAGAAATTAAGGGAAGATCTAAATAAATGATGACTCCCCAAATTGATCTACAAATTCAGTGCGGTTCTTATCAAAACCCCAGTGGGCTTCTTTGCAGAAATTGACAACTGAATCATGAAGTTCATATAGAAATGCAAGGATTCAGAAAAGGCAAAATAATTTTTTTAGAAACAAAGTTGGAAGACTCACATTTCCTAATTTCAAAACCTCAGGACAGTGTGGTATAGAAGTTAGGATAGGCATAGGGATCAATGGGACAGAAATGAGAATTTAGAAATAAATCCTACACTTCATGTCAGTTGGTTTTGAAAAGAGTGTGAAGACAACTCAGTGGTGAAAAGGGTATTCAGAACAGCTACATATCTATTTGCATAAGAATAAAGTTGCACCCTTTCCCTAAACCACACACAAACGTTAACTCAGAATAGACAGACCTAAGTGTAAGAAATAAAACCATAAACCTCTTAGGAGAAAACATGGGGACAAATCTTTGTGATCTTTGGCAAAAATGTAAAGAAAAATATAAATAGGGGTTCCTGGGTGGCTCAGTCATTTGAGCATCTGATATTGGCTTAGGTCAAGATCTCATGTTTCGTGGGTTCAAGCCTCACATCAGTCTCTGTGCTGACAGCTTGGAGCCTGGAGCATGGGGTCTGCTTCAGATTCTGTGTCTCCCTCTGTCTCTTCCCCTCCCTTGCTCGTGCTCTGTCTCTCTCTCTCTCTCAAAAATAAATAAACATTAAAAAAGTTTTTTTAATCTCTAAAGAAGGAAATTTTAAAATCCTTAAAGAAGGAAAAGAAAAAAGAAAGGGAAGCTGAAAATGAATCCAAGTTGCATTTCTGTATCCTGAAAAGGTTTACAAACTAGCAGCACCAAGTTCATCTACAACTAAGGATAAAAGAGTGGCTATTTATGGAAGAAGTGAAAGTTTTAGAACCCTTTCCCCGCTCATTGCCACTGACTGTCCCTCTCTCTGTCCGCAGACGCCTAGCGGTCTATCCCATCGAAAGCTGTTTCTGCACAGGGAGCCTCCTGGCATAGGTAAGGGAGTGGGTTCCATACATAAATGAAACGATTAAGTGACTGATACTAAAGCATAATATCCTGAGCCATTTCCCCCAGTTGGCTCCCAGAATTCTGGCATCCAAGATTTCTACTTTGCAGCAAGAGATTATAAGATAATTTGTTGGAGACTCTGACTAATTTTTTCCTGAGAAAATACTTTAAAAGCTATTTTCATATTTCATATTTTCTTTTTTAATTAAAAAAATTTTAATGTTTTTATTTATTTTTGAGAGAGAGAGAGAGAGAGAGACAGAATGAGCAGGGGAGGGTCAGAGAGAGGGAGACACAGAATCCAAAGACAGGCTCCAGGCTCTGAGCTAGCTGTCAGCATAAAGCCTGATGCAGGGCTTGAATCCACGATCCATGAGATCATAACCTGAGCCGAAGTCAGACACTTAACCAACTGAGCCACCCAGGTGCCCCATATTTCATAGTTTCATATTTGTTGGGAATCCCAACAAATAGCATTTTAATTACCTCACATGATGTTTCTTAGTAGGGGGTGATTTTTTCTCCCCAGGGGACACTTGGCAATGTCTGGAGACATTTTTGGTGTCACTACTTGATGGTAGGTGTGTGTCCCTCTGGCATCTGCTGGGTAGATATCAGTGGTCCCCACCTCCCACCCAACAACAAGGAAGTATCAGGTGCAAAATGTCAGTAGCCCCAAGGTTGAAAAAACTTTGTCTTACAGTCATCAAGCTGCACTCATGTACTCAGAGCTTCCTATTAGCTTAAAAAAAAAAAAACAGGTTTATTGAGATATAATTTATATACCACAAATCCACCCATTAAACCACATACAATTCAATAGATTCTAGTATATTTATAAAGTTGTGTAATCACTACCACTATCCAATTTTAGAATATGTATAACAGCCTAAAGAGAAATCTCATGTCCATTTCCAAACCTTAGCTTTTTTTTAAAAATTTATTGTTGGGGCGCCTGGGTGGCTCAGTCGGTTAAGCCTCCGACTTCAGCTCAGGTCAGATCTCACATTCATGGGTTCGAGCCCCACATCAGTCTCTGTGCTGACAGCTAGCTCAGAGCCTGGAGCCTGCTTCTGGTTCTGTGTCTCCTCCTTTCTCTGCCCCTCCCCCTCTCATGCTCTGTCTCTCTCTGTATAAAAAATAAATAAAAAATTTAAAAAAATTATTTAAAAAAAATAAAAAATAAAATTTATTGTCAAGTTGGCTAGCATACAGTGTATACCATGTGCTCTTAGTTTTGGGGGTAGATTCCCATGATTCATCGCTTACATACAACACCCAGTGCTCATCCCAACAAGTGCCCTCCTCAATGCCCATCACCCATTTCCCCCTTTCCTCCAGCCCCATCAACCTTCAGTTTGTTCTCTGTATTTAAGTCTATTAACAACCATCAGGGGGCGCCTGCGTGGCTCAGTCGGTTAAGCCTCCGGCTTCGGCTCAGGTCAGATCTCACGTTTGTGGGTTCGAGCCCCTCATCAGGCTCTGTGCTGACGGCTAGCTCAGAGCCTGGAGCCTACTTCCGGTTCTGTGTCTCCTTCTCTCTCTGCCCCTCCCCCTCTCATGCTCTGTCTCTCTCTGTATCAAAAATAAATAAAACATTTTAAAAAATTTAAAAAAAAACCATCAGGTTCTTATCCCCCAGTTTTCTATGATGAGCAAACTCTCAAGATCTACCAGACTTTGAAGGAAAACTTTTAACACAGGAGATAGAAACCTAAACAGACAAACATGAAAGAGCAAAGGAACAGAAACTGCAGAAGGAGAAAATCTTACCAAACTTTTCAGAGATGAGAAATACATCCGTGGAGAGAAAAAAGAAGAGAAAAAAATGTATGTTAGCATATATATATGTGTGTGTGTGTATATATGTACATATATATTATACATAGCAGTAGAATACATTTATATAGAATTCAGAAAACAAAAAGTCAAAGTAAAAACATGATCGTAGAAATGAAAATTCAACAGAAATGTTAAGTAGGAATATTGAGAAAGTGGTTCAGAAAATAGGCAAAGAGATGGGAGGTAAAGAGGAAAAATATTGTAAGAGCAATTAGAAGGTCCAATATTCAATTTATAGGACTTCCAGGAAGGGATAATAGAGAAAACAAAAGAAAGAATATCCACGAACTAAATAATTCAGGAAAACTTTCCAAGATTGCTGGACATGAGTTACTCCTGAGTGCCCGGCGCAATGAATGAAAATATACCTATCCAGAACACATCATCAAGTAGTTTCAGAAGACAGAGCGTTATCCTTCCCGACATGGGGAACGCATTTAGGTGGGACAGAGGGAGCCACCAGTCTGGACTGGAGCAGTGGGACTCAAGAAGCTCCCATGTCATCACAAAGATCCCGGCTCCCTTTTTAATTCTGAAACAGAACCCACTGGAAAGTTACCTCAGATTTTTCTTGGCACTTGGCTTGTCTTCACCAAGGGCTGATGAGTTCCTGCTCTATCTGTGGATGTTGAGTCCCTTCATCCCTGGTCGAAGAGCCCCTTACTATGCCCTGCTGACCTCAGTCATCTGAGGACACCCATGTCACCCCAAAGTGTTCGGCCGTGCCCTATTCCTGGGAGCGGGAAGAGCCTTTGACAAGCTTACAGCCGAACCTACAGAGAGCCCACTTCCTCTGACCATACTCCTGCCGGATATCCGGACCCTGACTCATATCCGCCCCACCAGATCCTCCAGCCGTGGTGAATCCTGTATTTCTCAGGACTCACCGATGACCTTGCCCACTGACTTCTTAGTAGGAGCCAGCCTAAACCTGAGAAGGGAAAGCCACACCGCATTCCTGAGACCCTGTTCGGCTGGGAGCCTGCGTCCAAGAAGGTGAGGCAGCACTACCCTTTCCAAACACCACTACGCATGCGCTTGCAAAGTGTTTTTCAAAACACAGCACCATATTGTTTAGAGATACGTATATAAGCTGTTCGACTATTAAAAAGCAAGGGAATTATTAACATAGCAATTAAGTTAGTGGTTAACCACCTTTTTTTTTTTTTTTGAGAGAAAGAGAGGGGGGGCCCCTGGGTGGCTCAGTCGGTTAAACATCTGGCTTCGGCTCAGGTCATGATCTCACGGTTTGTGGGTTCGAGCCCCGCGTCGGGCTCTGTGCTGACAGCTAGCTCAGAGCCTGGAGGCTGTCTTCAGATCCTGTGACTCCTTCTCTCTCTGACCCTCCCCTGCTCACACTGTCTTTCTCTCTCTCTCTCGCTAAAATAAATAAAAACATTTAAAGAGAGAGAGAGAGAGAGAGAGAGAGAGAGAGAGAGAGAGAATGAGCAGAGGAAGGTCAGAGAGAGAGGGAGAATGCCAAGCAGGCTCCATGCCCAAAGTGGGGCAAGATCTTACCACTGTGAGGTCATGACCTGAGTCGAAATCGAGTCCAATGCTTAAACCAGGGAGCCACCCAGGTGCCCCTAGTGGTTACTTCTTAAAGAATACTGAATGCTATTGTAGATGGCCTTCAGGCCCTCTTCTAAGGTACTTACAGTTCTTAACTTAGGAGGTGGTCACAAGAGTATTGGTTTTGTTATTAGTATTCTTCCAAGTTCTTTGTTTATATATACTTTGTTTTATACACATTTGTGGGTATAAATTATTTCACAGTAAAATGTATGAGTGTGTCATGTGTGTGTGTGTATGTGTGTGTGTGTGTATTCCCTGAATCTGGGCATCTCACTGCCTCTACTGTCTCCATTCCAGTCCCAGGCACCATGATCTCTCATCTGAACTATTATAAAACCTCCTAACTGATCTTCCTAATTTAGTCTATTTTATATACAGCAACCAATGTGACCTTTTAAAATCATAAGCCAAACCATAACAGCTCTCTGTTCAAAACCCTCCTCTGGCATCCCACTGCAATCAGAGTGAAAGCCAATTTACCATGGCCTGTGAGAAGATACAAGACCAACCTCCCCCATTCCCCTGTGGCATCAGTTCCTACCATTTGCCCTTTATTTACGCATCTTGTATCTTTATTTATGTGGGCTATAGGGGCCGAGGTAGGGAGGGGAAGAATAGCAGGAGATGTGCCTGAGGATCTGGGTAAGTGAGGCAGATCCTGAAGGACCTTCCAAGGTCATTTTTCTCAACTTTTGCTTTTACTCTGAATCAGATGGGGAGCACGGAAGTATTTTGAGCAGAGGAGAGACAGAGTATGATTCACTTTTTAAAAAAGTTTTCTTAGCTGCTGTATTAGTCAGGGTTCTCCATAGAAAAAATCTGTAAGAGACAGAGACAGAGAGAGAAAGAACAGA
Organism: Suricata suricatta; assembly: GCF_006229205.1. Classification (NCBI taxonomy): domain Eukaryota; kingdom Metazoa; phylum Chordata; class Mammalia; order Carnivora; family Herpestidae; genus Suricata; species Suricata suricatta. The sequence goes on along the minus strand of NC_043715.1, from coordinate 29,344,539 downwards.
GGGAGAGGCGGAGAGATTGATTGATCTTAAGAAACTGGTTCACATGATTATAGAGGCTATTAAGCCCCAAATCTGCAGGTGGGCCAGCAGGCTGAGGACCTAGGGAATAGCCAATGGTTTCTTCAGTGGGTTAAAGTTTAAAGGCCGTCTCTAGCGGAATTCTCTTTTGCTTGGGGGAAGTCAGTCATTTTATTCTATTCATGCCTTCAACTGATTGGATGAGGTCCACCCAGATTATGAAGGGCAATCTGCTTTACTTAAAGTACACTGATTTAAATGTTAATCTCATCCATAAACAGCCACACAGAATCAATGAATGATGTTTGGTCAAATACCTAGGCATTATGACCCAGCTACATTGACACACATAAGATTACCCACGGCCTCTATACTGAGAAGAAAGTGCTTTAGGAGGAAGAACAGAAGCAGGGAGGCCAGACGGGAGGCAACTGCAATAATGCGGGTAAGAGATGATGGAAGCCTGGGCCAGAGGACTGGCCATGGAAGACGCGAGGGGTGGTTCGGTTTTGAATAATTGAAAACCAGGTTTACAGAAATTGTAGATGAATTGTGAGAGAAAGAGGAATCAAAGATGATTCCAAAGTTGTTTTGGCTTGATCCACTGGGAGAATGACGTTATCATTTTCTATAGGAAAAATGGAGACATTGGGCGTAAGGCCTGGCTTGCTTTGATGACATGAAGGGCGAGGGTCTGGTGGGACAGTGAAGGACCTGCTGTGGATTCCAGAGGGCGCAGTGAAGAGGCAGGTGGTAGGAAAGTAGAGGGAGATTTCATCCTGGCTGAAGTCACTCGGAGAGAGAGATTACTGGAAGGGTTTACACTTTTAATGGTGGCAGAGCAAATCAATCCAATCAGCATGATCGATCTTGTCTTGGGAGCTCTGGGCTGGAAGTCCAACGAGGTGTTTATTCATTATTTGTTGAACACTATTAAGTGCTCAACACTGTGACACTGTTCTTCTAGGTTTTAGGAATACAGGATGTCACTGGCCTCCTTCAACCTAACACCTTAAATGGCTTCACCTTTATTTTTTTTTCAAATGTTTATTTATTTTTGAGAGAGAGAGAGAGAGTACGAGGGAGGGAGGGAAGAGAGAGAGGGAGACAGAGGATCAAAGCAAGCGCTGCAGTATCAGCATGAGCCCAACGCAGGGCTTGAACTCACGGAACCGTGAGATCATGACCTGAGCTGAAGTTGGAAGTGCCCAGAAGCCCCTTGGTTTCACCTCTAGAATCAAGACCAAAATATTTTCTTGGTCTTTGACTTCATCTCTATCCACACATCATGCCTTTCTTTTCTTTTCCATCTTCTCACTTAACCCACATTCATATTCCTGCTCTTCCCTGCACTACCCCTGTATTTTCCAACTTCAAGGTCTTTGTGTAAGCTTTTTTCTCCACCTGAAACCCACCCTTCTACCCTTCCTCTAGCTATGATTTGATATATGTATAAAGAATAAACCCTTAGATTACAAGTAACTTGTTCTGCTAGTGTTTTGCAAGACAAGCAAAATTTTAATTTTGCTAATAAATTTTAACCTGATACCAGTGCGGTCTCGCAATACAAGTACTTCCTGATGTCAGATGTCACATGATCACAACTGAGCCAATGTCTCTTTCTCTCTCTCTCTCACTAGCTCCCTTGCTGTGGGATTGTGGGTGATTGCCTCCCATGCTCTGATCCTCCATCTCCGGTGATGATGTTTGGCAGATTTTCAGAACATTGGGGGGTGCCTGGGTGGCTCAGTCAGTTAAGCCTCTGACTTCGGCTCAGGTCAGATCTCACGGTTCGTGGGTTTGAGCCCCGCGTAAGGCTCTGTGCTGACGGCTAGCTCAGAGCTTAGAGCCTGCTTCTGGTTCTGTGTCTCCTTCTCTCTCTGCCCCTCCCCCTCTCAAGCTCTGTCTCTCTCTGTATCAAAAATAAATAAAACATTAAAAAAAATGTTCAGAACATCGGGAGGTGCACACAACTGGGACTAGTATGTTTTTTGGTCACTTCAAAGCACCTCCAGACAGTCCTTTGCTTTTCCACATAAAAGTAAGCTTAGGAGTGCTTTGCTTCCTTCTAGATCAGGCTGCCTGCAAATATAGACCCTTTCCTCTGCTGCCTTGTTGCCAGTTACATTAAATCCAGTGTATGATGAGAGTTTATTCATACTGTTCGGTAAGCAACATCCATGTGAATGTATAGAATGGCCCCATGCAGAAGAAGATTCCATTGATACAATAAATAGCAGTGAGTCCATTAGGGATAGTGAAAGTCGTCCTACAGAATAACCCTCCTCTCTAGTCCCTCTCGCACCAGCCACGAAGGTTCTCAAAGGTTAATTTTAGTTTTCTTTATATTTTATTTAATATTTTGTATTACATGAGAGTATTGTGATCATTTTATATGAATATATCTGGATTGTGGAATGAATCATCTGAGTTTCCATTATTTCTTATGGGGAAATTCACTTGGATATACAAGTGCTTTGGATTACAAGCATGTTTCCAGAAGATGATTGCAGACCAAGGTTTTACTGTATTATGGAATGAGTAACACCATAAGCTTAGTTAACATCCATAACCACACATAGTTACACTTTTTTTTTTAAAGATTTCTCTTCATGGGGCACCTGCATGGCTCAGTTGGTTGAGCATCTGACTCGATTTTGACTCAAGTCATAATCCCAGAATTGTGGGGTTGAGCTCCCCACTGGGCTCCGTGCTGAGTGTGGAGCCTGCTTAGGATTCCTCTGTTTCTCCCTCTGCCCCTCTCCCCTGCTAGCATCCCCGCTCTCTCAAAAAATTTTTTTTTAAATAAATAATTAATCTCGGGGTGCCTGAGTGGCTCAGTCAGTTAGGCATCCGACTTTGGCTCAGGTCATGATCTCGCAGTTCGTGGGTTCGAGCCCCGTGTTGGGCTCTGTGCTGACAGCTCAGTGCCTGGAGCCTGCTTTGGATTCTGTGTGTGTGTGTCTCTCTGACCATTCCTTGCTCATGCTCTGTCTCTCTCTTTCTCAAAAATAAATAAAACATTAAAAAATTAAAAAAAAGATTTCTCTTGAGGGAAATGAAAAGGAAGAATAGAAAGCCCTTGTCCACCTCCAACCACTCAGTCACCAGGACCCTCACCTCTGCATGTGCGCATGCATACAACAAACAGACACACAACATGCTTAAAGTCTTCGGTGATGTACCCATAGCTCCCTGAACTTCCTTTTCATAACATATTTATACTTGACAATTGTTTGTTCTGGGCCTGTTTTCCCCATGAGACCACAAGCTCCGTGAAGACAGAGACCATGATTGTCTCATTCACAGCTGTTTCCTCAGTTGTTAGCAAAGTACATGACATATAGTAGGTGGTCGCTAAAACTCTGTTGAATATTTGAAAGAATTGATGGTAGGCTCTCTGTAGGCTAAGTGAATGAATGAATGAGTGAGTGATCAAACCCCAAGAAAACTTTTGAATAATGAAGATTGATTTTTCAAAAAAATGTTTTTCTAAGTTTATTTATTTTGAGGGAGAGTGCAAAGCTTGAGCCAGGGAGGGGTGGAGAAAGGGGCAGAGAGAGAATCCCAAGCAGGCTCTGCATTGTCACCCAGAGCCTGATTTGGAGTTCAAACTCACAGACCATGAGATCATGACTTGAGCCAAAATCAAGAGTCAGAGACTTAACCGACTCGCCCAGGCACCCCAAGATTGATTCCTTTTTCAGTCTGTTTTTTTTAAATTGAGGTATAATTGACATATACCATTGTATTATTTTAGGTGCATAATATAAGGATTTGATATATGTGTATATTACGGCAGCAAGTTTAATTAACATCCATAACTGCGCATAGTTACATTTTTTTCCTTGCGATGTGAACTGCTAAGATTTCCTCTCTTAGTGACTTTCAAATATGCAATACGGTATTGTTACCTATAGTCATCATGATGTATATTACACCCCCAGGACTTATTTATTGATAACTGGAAATTTGTATCTTTTGACCACCTTCACCCATTTTGCTCACTCCCTACCCTTTGTTTCTTGCACTACCAGTTTTTGCCTTTGTATTTATGAGTTTATTTGTTTTTAGATTTCACATATAAATGAGATTATATGTACTTGTCTTTCTCTGCCTTCACTCAGCATAATGCCCTTAAGGTCCATCTGTGTTGTCATAAATGGCAGATTTCCTTCTTTTTTTTTTTTCTGTTTTTTATTTATTTTTGAGAGACAGAGAAGATAGCGTGAGCAGGGGAGGGGCAGAGAGAGAGGGAGACACAGAATCCGAAGACAGCTCCAGGCTCTGAGCTAGCTGTTAGCACAGCGCCCAGTGCGGGGCTCAAACCCACGACCTGTGAGATCATGACCTGAGCCAAAGATAGACGCTTAACCCACTGAGCCCCCCAGGCGCCCCATATACATTTTATTTATACATTCATCCATCGATGAACACATAGGTTATTTTCATGTAATTAATGCCGCAGTGGACATGGAGGTGTAGATATCTCTTCAAGATCCTGATTTCAATTCCTTTGGATAAATACCCAGAAATGATATTGCTGGATCAGATGGTAGTTCTATTTTTAATTTTGGGGGGAACCTCCATTATTGTTTACCAAAGCAGCTTCACCATTTTACATTCCCACCAACATTGCACAAGGGTTTCCTTTTCTCTAGATCCTTACAAATGCTTATTTCTTATCTTTTTGAGAATAGCCATTTTATTAGGTGTGAAGTGATATCTCGTGCTTTTGATTTGCATTTCCCTGATGATTAATCATGTTGAGCACCATTTGTATGTCTTTTTTGGAAAAACGTCTATTCAGATCTTCTATTTTTCTTTTTTACTGGAATTGTTTGTGTCTATTGAATTGTATGAGTTCTTTATATATTTTGAATGTTAATCCCCTCTCAGATATATGACTATGATTTGCAAATATTTTCTCCCATTCCTTAGGTATTCTTTTAATTTCGTTGATTTTGTTTTTGCTACACAGAAGCCTTTTAGTTTGATGTTTTTTAAAACTATGTTTTATTTTGTTTTTTATTTTTGCTTTTGTTGCTTTGCTTTAAGCATCAATTCCAGAAAATCAAGGCCAAGTCCAATGTTGAGACGCTTACTAACTGTGTTTTCCACTAGGAGTTTTGTGTTTTCAGGGCTTATGTCCAAGTCTTTAATACACTCCGAGTTGATTTCATGTATCATGTAAGACACACATGATCCAGTTTCATTCCTTTGCATGTGGCCATCCAGTTTTCTTAGCACTATTTATTGAATAGACTATCCTTCTCCCAATGAAAATTCTTGGCTCCTTCATTGTAAATTAATTGACCATAGATATGTGGCATTATTTCTGGGCTTTTTATTTTGTTCAGTGATCCATGTGTTTGTGTTTTATGCCAATACTATACTGTTTTGATTACTATTGCTTTGCAGTGTAGGAAATCAGGAAATGTGATGGCTCCAACTTTGTTCTTCTTTCTCAAGGTTGCTTTCGTTTGGGGGGACCATTTTTGGCCGTGATTTATTTCCTTTTTAAAATATTTATCTCAAAAATGAATAAATGTTAAAAAAAAATAAAAGGGGCACCTGGGTAACTCAGTCAGTTAAGCGTCTGACTTGGGCTCAGGTCATGATCTTGCAGTTTGTGGGTTCGAGCCCCTCATCGGGCTCTGTGCTGACAGCTCAGAGCTGGGAGCCCACTTCAGATTCTGTGTGTCCCTCTCTCTCTGCTCCTCTGCCACTCGCACTCTCTCTCTCTCTCAAAACTAAATAAATATTTTAAAAAATTTTTAACATTTATTCATTTTTGAGAGAGAGAGAGAGAGAGAGAGAGAGAGAGAGAGAGAGAACACAAGCAGGGGAGGGGCAGAGAGAGACACACGTACACACAGAATCCAAGCTGTCAGTACAGAGCCAGACATGGAGCTCGACCTCACGAACTCTGAGATCATGACCTGAGCTGAAGTCGGCTGCTTAACTGACTGAGCCACCCAGGCACCCCAGTTGTGATTGATTTTGTAAACTGACTCAATTAATGTCCATGTTCTCCACTCAAATTAACAATTTATTCCAGGTGACCTCAGTCAGATTAACAATTTATTCCAGCTTCCCTGTGTGTTCCATCCAGTGTCTGTAGTTCATGCTTGGCTTGGATTTTTGGCAGGCAGATTCTCATTCATAATAGGGGAAGTTGGTTGAAAGAAGTAGACCTTCTGGGCTTATGGTATCCGCCCATAAGGGACCCGAATACCTGACTAGAATTCATCACAAATACCATGCTAGTTAACTCAGGTCTCAAGAGACTCTCAGAGCCCAGGTGAAATAGAAATGTGGCTCAGCCTTGCCTGAGTACATAGTGCCCTCGACTGAAAGCTGAAAACCAAGGGTTTCTGCTGGTACCAGCACATGGTTCTTTGAAAACTTGTGAAGACACGTAGGCACATGCAAACACAGTTGAAGCCACAGTGGCAGGAACAGCCATCTGATCGCTCAGTCTGAAAGGAATACTACACTTCTAGCTTCATGATCACAGGAAATACATTTAAATTGTTTTTCAATTTAAGAATAATGACATATCCTATTCTATCAGTTTCAGGTGTGCCTCGTAGTGATTCACTGTTTTATACATTATGAAAGGATCCTCACGATAAGTCTAATGACCAACTGTCACCATACAGAGTTATTAGAATACTATTGACTATATTGCCTATGCAATGCATTACATCCCCATGACTTACTTACCTTGTTAACTGGAAGTTTGTACCCTTTAATCCCCAAACTTAAATGTCCAGTGTAGGTGGGAATGTAAAATGATACAGCCACTTTAGAAAAAAAATTGGCAGTTTCTTATACAGTTTAATATATACCATATAACCCAGTAATATCATTCTGTTTCAGTCTGCTAGGTTGACTTCTCCCTCTGTGTTCATGTGGCCTTTCTTCTGTCTGTGCATATGGCTTTCTTATAAGGCCACACATTTGATGACCTCATTTAACCTTAATCATCTACTAAAAGCCCTATCTCCAAGTACAATCACATTGGGGGTTAAGGCTTCAGAATATGAATTGGGGGAGACACAAACTTTCAGTCCATAGCACACTCCTAGGTATTTACCCAAGAGTAATGAAAAACCTGTGTTACACAAAACCATTTACGTAAATGTTAATGGTAGCTTTTCTCATAATCGCCCCAAACTGGAAACAACCAAGATATTTTCAGATGTCTTCAACCTTTGGATGAATAAATACACGTTGGGACATTCATCCAATAGAATACTACTTATCAATAAAAGGAACAAACACTACCAGCACATGCAACAACTTGGAGGAAGCTAAAAGACATTATGCCAAGTTGAAAGATGTCAGGCTCTAAGGCTACCTATTGTATGATTACATTTATATGACATTTTAGAAAATAGGAACATCTATAGGGACAGAAAATTGGTCCACGGTTGCCAGGGGCTATGTGATGAGGGGTTTACCATTACGGGGCAGTAGGAAACTTTTCAGGTGACAGAAATGTTCTATAGTTTGATTGTGGTGAACATAACTATATATATTTGTCAAAATTCATAGAACTGTACGCTTGCAAGAATAAATTTTACTGCATGCAAATTATAACTAAATGAATCTGCCGTAAAAGAATACACAGAAGGATACTTTAAAAATTCATTTGTATGTATGGTTTTTCTGAAAGTAAATAGGAAAGAAATCAATAAAGAACTTTCAAGCACAAAACATATTAGGATATAATTTTGTTGGAATGGGAATATGAGGTAAAGGAGAAAAATGATAAAGAATTTCTAATTGTTAAAGAATTTTGTTCATGTAATTTTATTTATTTATTTTTAAATTTTTAAAAATGTTTTTATTTATTATTGAGAAGACAGAGTGAAACAGAGCATGAGCAGGGGAGGGGCAGAGCGAGGGGGAGACACAGAATCTGAAGCAGGCTCCAGGCTCCGAGCCTTCAGTATAGAGCCCGATGCAGGGCTCAAACCCTTAGACCGCGAGATCATGACCTGAGCCGAAGTCGGCCACTTAACCAACTGAGCCACTCAGGCGCCTCTGTTCATGTAATTTTAAATGTTTATTTATTTATTTTGAGAGAGAGAGCCTGCAAGCAGAGGAGGGGGAGAGAGAGAGAGAAAGCGAGAGAGAATTCCAATCAGGCTCCATGCACTGGGCGCAGAGCTCAGTGTGGGGCTCAAATCCACAAACTGTGAGATCATGAACTGAGCCGAAATAAAGAATCAAACGCTTAACTAACTGAGCCACCCAGGCACCCCTTGTTCATGTATTAAAAAAATTTTGTTTTTGTTAACATTATTTATTATTGAGAAACAGAGAGAGACAGAGCATGAGCATGGAAGGGGCAGAGAGACCGGGGAGACACAGAATGGGAAGCAGGCTCCAGGCTCTGAGCTGTCCACACAGAGCCCGATGTAGGGTTCAAACCCAGAATCCATGAGATCATGACCTGAGTAGTGGGGGGCTCAACTGACTGAGCCACCCAGGCGCCCCATTGTTCATGTATTTTTAAAGTGGATGATAGTGAGTATCAAATTGTTATGATAGAGTCCATTGGATATATTTAAAGTTTAGTAACAGTTTTATTTTAAAAGGCTTATATTTACGTGTTGGATATTACACCTGATAAATTTTTTAATGAAATATTTTAGATGTCAACTTTTAAATATGCTAGAAGGTGAGGCACCTGGGTGGCTCAGTCAGTTGAGAGATCGACTTTGGCTCGGGTCATAATCTCATGGTTATTGAGTTCAAGCCCCGAGTTGCACTGTGTGTTGATAGTTCAGAGCCTGGAGCCTGCTTCGGAATCTGTGACTTCCTCTATTTCTGCACCTCCCCTACTCATGCTGTCCCTCAAAATATAAATGTTAAAAATTAATATATGCTAGAAGGTAATTCTTTTAGGAGGACAGGATCAGAAAGTTTCCAGATCACACACACATTAAATTTTTTAATATTTATTATTTATTTTTGGGAGAGAGAGAGAGAGAGAGAGAGAGAGAGAGAGAGAGAGGCCACCCTCGCTTGCTATTATCCTTATTTTTGAGATAAGGACACCCAGATATTGAGTATTAATTTTGGAGACACCTTGGACACTGAATCATCAGAAGTTGATGTTTTTTTCTCTTCAATACGGTCCAGCTGAATGATCCCAACATGAGGGCCTACTCAAAACGTAGCGAAGCCTTTTTTATTTTAGCCCAAGGAAAACAAGAGGAGTTTAGTTTTTAAGTATGATTTTTGACCTCCGTGGGCTTCCGGCCCGAACTACATTTCCCAGCAGGACTTGCTCAGAACTACGGGTGCCTACTTGAGGTCTAGCTTCCTTGGTGGCGGCGCAGTCGCGGTGCAGACGACCGACGGGCGGGCCCTTCGCGGTTTGAATGGCTGCGGGCCCGGGGCCTCAGCTCACCTGAGGACCTGCCGCTCAGGGGTGCGCGATGCCGTCGGGAGGCGACCAGTCGCCGCCGCCCCCGCCTCCTCCTCCGGCGGCGGCAGCCTCGGATGAGGAGGAGGAAGACGACGGCGAGGCGGAGGACGCCGCGCAGCCGACCCGCTCGCCGGCCCTTCAAACCCTGCAGCGGTTCGAAGAGCTGTGCAGCCGCCTAAACATGGACGAGGCGGCGCGGGCCGAGGCCTGGGACAGCTACCGGACCATGAGCGAGAGCTACACGCTGGAGGTGCGCTGGTGGGGAGGAGACGAGGGGCTTCCCGGGCCTAGTCGCCGCGCCCCGCCGCGGGGATGGGCCCCTCCCCTCCGCGGGTCGGGCGCCCGGCGGGGACCCTCGGGCCGGCCCCGGGTCTCCGGTCCCCAGCCTGGAGGGCGGCGGGGGGTCCTCCCTGTGCACCCTAGTCCTGGAGACCCGGCTGTCGGAAGGCTCCTAGCGGCCCAGAGAGTGTCCCGCGTCTCGCAGCTGTTCCCTTTCGGGTTCCGAGCGGGGAACATTTCTTGCCCTAAAGCGGCATCGCGGGGCTGAGGTCGTGCCGGGGTCACGGTCGCAAAAACGACAACCACCTGGTTGGCCGACTGAACAGGTGCGGTGGTTAAGACCGCAAGGAGAAGGGGAGGAGACTTGGCCGTGCTCCCGCGGGGAGTAACCCGAGTTTAGCGCCTGGGCTGCTAGGCGTCTCTGTCCGTTCCTTCCCTGCTGCACCCAAGCGCCTTTGTCCTGGCCTCGCCCCCGTGGAGTAAACGCGTCGTCAAGTTTCGGGGGGCTGTGCTTGTGCGGAAACTGTGTTCGTCTCTTTCGGGCAAGCTGCACGGGCTTTCTGCCTTTCTGGGCAGAGACACACGCCCGCGTTTGTCCCCAGGAAGCTGGGGCTGCGACGACCTTGAGGGCATTTTGGTCACCCCCAGTCGTTGCGCAGGACCCCACAGCCGCTGTGATTTAGGTTTGTTGTGTCCCTTTCTTCGGATGGGGCTCGCAGATGAGAAAAATAGCCATTCCAGCCAGTGAGGCTCGACCCTGCAGGCACCTCCCCTTTATGGACCAATGGGAAGTGACGCGGAAGTCTGGCTTGTTTATCAGCTGTTTGCTTGTGTGTGGCTTTGAACTGGAGGTCGTGTGGTTTCCTTAGGCTGTTGTACAGTCTGTGGGAAGAGTAAGGCACATGGGCTCAAAATGGGAGGGCCTCCCCAAAGTATCATTTAATTAGAATAGGATGTTTCTGACTGTATGACTCACTGAGGTTACTTTTTATTCTTGCATGAATAGAATTTTATTTCAGTTCCTTTTCCCTGAAGTTAAATGTGGGGGGAAGGGGGTTGGAAGGCCGAGTAATATACTGTCTATAGAACTTGACGGACCTAGGTGATAGTGGACAATTAACCAATCCACTCAATTTTGTGACATGTAAATTCGAGATTCTTGGTACCTACGGCACAGAGTTGTTTTGAAGGTTTAATAAGGTGATGTGCAGTTTCTGTCGTGGACAGTGCTTGCGCCTTAGGGTTTGCCCCGTTCTTCCGTATCCTTAGGTGATGTGGGGGGCCAGATTCCTATTTATATTTCTTGGTGGTTCTGTGGTCGTGGTTCCTGTGGCTCTTTGGTTATGGGCATAATTGTTTCCAAAGGAGCCCTCATTTTATCCTCACGATAATCTTTTAAATTACATAGAACAAGTACTCTGACCGCACAGTCGAGGTGTCTCAACTCGCAGGGGTTAAGTTGTATGAAGTCCAGTGTTAGATAAGTAAGTGGCAAATAATACTATATTATTTTTCTTTCTTTTTTTAAAGAATAAACAAAAAGATTTTTTTAATTTTTTAATGGTTTTATATTTATTTTTGAGAGACAGAGAGAGACAGTGCGAGCAGGGGAGAGTCAGAGAGAGAAGGAGACATAGACTGAAGCAGGCTCCAGGCTCTGAGCTGTCAGCACAGAGCCCGACGCGGGGCTCGAACCCACAAACCATGAGATCATGACCTGAGCTGAAGCCAGACACTTAACTGACTGAGCCACCCAGGGGCCCCAACAAAAAGTTTTTAATGTTTATTTTTGAGAGAGAGAGAGACAGACAGACAGACAGACAGAGCATGAGTGGGGGAGGGCAGAGAGAGACAGGGAAACAATCTGAAGCAGGCTCCAGGCTCTGAGCTGACAGCACAGAACCCTTAGCTGGTTGGAACTCACTGACCAGGGGATCATGACCTGAGCTGAAGTCAGACACTTAACTGACTGAGCCACCCAGGCACCCCAGTATATTATTTTTCAAAACACATTTGATTACTCAGTGTTTTAAAAAAGACTTGCATATCAGATTCTCAGCTCAGTTTACCCAGGAAATGAATGAATATTCATTTATCAATTTTTTTTTCTCCTCTTCTTGGCCAGATACTTTTGTAGATGGTGGGGACAGAGCAGTGAGTAAAACTTAAAACCTGCCCTCATGGAGCTTGTAGTCAGGGATGATGTAAGATAACGAAGTCAGTCTTGTGGAAAATAAAGCTCATGTGATATTTAATACAGAGCATTGGTTATAGAATTTTATTCTCTGATTTTTCGTATTTCCTGTGTTTTCTCATAGCCCTCAGATAAGGAAATTGAGGCTGACTGTTCATTTGTCTCACAGGGGGACCCCCCCCCCCCGCAAGGCACACGTACTGAGAGCGTGAGCCAGGTAGAATCTTTATTGCCTTTTTGATCTTGCAGGTTACATAGCATCATCTTCGCCTATGCTCTTGGTTGAGATAGTTCAAGACGAGGGCACAGAACACAGATTCCTATCTCCCAGGGTAAAAATGTCACTGTCACAGTATAAGAGCACATGCAGTGGAGGCGCCACTGAAAACACAGTTTCCCACAGATGTAAAAGTAGCACTTTCAGTTTAATCATCAAAGTTTTTTTATGTTTTTATTTATTTTTGAGAGCGAAAGAGACAGAGCATGAGCATGGAGGGGGCAGAGAGAGAGACGGAGACTCAGAATCCAAAGCAGGCTCCAGGCTCTGAGCTGTCAGCACAGAGCCCAATGCGCGGTTCGAACTCAAGAACCATGAGATCATGACCTGAGCCGAAGTTGGACACTCAGCTGACTGAGCCACCAGGCGCCCCGGTCGTCAAAGTTTTTTATATTGACATGTATATATAGTCGTTAGGTAAAACTCAAGTTTCTTTTCTTTTACAGGGAAATGATCTTCACTGGTTAGCATGTGCCTTATATGTGGCTTGCAGAAAGTCGGTGCCAACTGTAAGCAAAGGGACGGTTGAAGGAAACTATGTATCTTTAACTAGAATCCTACGATGTTCGGAGCAGAGGTAACTATGTCAGAGTTTGAAAAGTAGAGTGTGACAAATATAAAAGCTCAAAAATCATGGAGATAGAATTCTCTTTGTTTATCATTTCTAGGGCGTTTGTTCCTATAGAGTCCTGAATTTAGAGACTAGGTTATGGTTTTCCTTTACCACATCTACATTAGGATCCATTATATTTTACTTCTTTTGTGGAAAGTTTTGAAATTTTAATGTATTAAGACTTGTACGGCGGCACCTGGGTGGCTTGGTTGGTCAAGTGCCCAACTCTTTGTTTTTTCTTTTTTTTTTTTTTTTAACATTTCTTTATTATTGAGAAACAGGGACAGAGCATGAGCATTGGAGGGGCAAAGAGAGGGGGAGACACAGAATCTGAAGCAGGGTCTGAGCTGTCAGCACAGAGCCCCATGTGGGGCTTGAACCCATGAGCAGTGAGATCATGACCTGAGCTGAAGTCAGACGCTCAACTGACTGAGCCTCCCAGGCGCCCCTCGACTCTTGATTTCAGTTCAGGTCACCATCTCACAGTTCATGAGTTTTGAGCAGCGCATCGGGCTCTACGCTGGCAGTATGGAGCCTGCTTGGGATTCTTGCTCTCTCTCCCTCTCTCTGCGCTCCTTCTCCGCTCACTCTCTCTGAAATAAATAAATAAACTTAAAAAAAAAAAGACTTGTATGAAGAGTATACTATTAAAGGTTAGGTCTTATTATTGTGTGATATTGGGAGAATTCTAAATAAGGATATTAGAGAAACTTTAGGAAATAGTCTGAATTATAAAGGTAAATAAAATAAAGTATTAAACTTAGAACTACATGCCCAGGATGTATATCTTAATATATATGGAATGTGTAACAACTTCTCCATTTGCTGCTTGGGGGGAATATATGACACTATTATGATCAGTTTCTGAAAGGGTCAAATCATGTTTTAAAGAAGAGGCAGAAATTGCTTTTTCTATTTGTTGTGTAATTGAATTGATGACATTTATTATTTGTGCCTTTTGGGTGACTTTTCTCTTATGGCTTATTAAAGATTGGTGGGAAAAGGATATTTGGCAATTTGTGGGGGGAAAACCACTGTCAAAATTTATGTATCTGATGGTTTAAAAAATCACTTACTGTTAAAATAATTAACTAGAAATGTAATATTTTAGCTGTAGCCTATTTAACCTTGAACTCCATCCTGAGTTATATTTAGGCCTAAGAACAAGAGGCAGTGCATAAAGAGTTGAACACCTGGTCTGCAAACCTGCAGAAGTGGATTTAAATAAGGTGCAAAAGTATAATCATTATGGAGAAGAAAAGTGGATGCAGGGTAATCAAGTTAAGTGACAGACAAGGAACTTTAGAAGCAATGGTCAAATTATGAGACCATCACAAACCATAGTAAATTGGATATTTCTCACATTTAAATGCATGTAATCTAGTCGTAGGCTTCAGTTGTGTTTCCATTTCAAAAACTCACTTTCTATCTTTAAATTTTACCTCTGGGTTCAGATTATTTACTTTTCTGCCATAGTGGACTAAAATGGATTAAAAATGATGAGTATGTTGGGAGAAGATACAATATGTATAAATAACAAAAGATCCATGTCCAGATTTATATAAAGAACTGCTAACAAATGGTTGCATGATTGACGACTAAATGGGTACTGAAAATGGGTTAAGAATGTGATTTCACAAAGCTCAAAACTCAGCTGATAGATGTATATAAAGAAGTTCAATCTCAACTGGTAATAAGGAAGTTCAAAGTGAAAGCAGGGTACCTGTCGTTCTCCTCAGGTCAGGGAAATTTGAAGGCCGACAAAACCAGCTCTAGTCACTGTGGGGGACAGGAAGTCCGTCTGGCCGGTGTGTGCTGGTGAGAGTGTTAGTTGGCCTGGCTGCTCAAGGGGCCGATTTGGCGTCTCCGGCAAAGCCGAGGATGCACGGTCTCTGACTCCGCAAGTCTGCATCTTGGCATTGTCCCCAAGGAAGCTCTTACACACAGGTGCCAGAATGTGTTTATTACAGCATTTTTTGTGTTACAATGTAAAATCAGAAACCTCAGTTTGCACCAGTTGGGGAATGAATGCAAAAAATCATGGTAGTTCATATGCAGGCGTATTTTTAACAATTAAAATGAATGGACTAGATCTGCACGCATTAATGTTAACCTCAGAAGCATTGAATGAAAAAGCAAGTTGCTGAACGCTGCTTACAGTGTGATACCATTTATAGGAAATCTTAAAGCCACAGGTAAAGATGATAGTACTTAGTGTTTATGGATGCATATAGATGTGTATAGTAGGGGCATTAAGCAGTAAGTATATAAAAACAGGGATGGGGAAGAGTCAGACTCACTTGAGAATGGTGGTCATCTTTGGGAAAAAGAGGGTTCGATGGGTTCAGGGAGGAGTGCAAACGAGAAATTGGCTGTTTCCGTTGAACCTGAAGCAAACATGGCAGGATTTATTCCATGTGTTAATGTTTGTTAAATCTGGCAGTTGGGCCCATAAGTCTTGGTTACATTGCTCTAGTGAATTGTTTTGCATTTTTATATATTTCATAGCTTAAAAACTCAGGTCATCTCTGAAAAAAAGTAGATTAGGAAAATCAGAGAAAACACACCACTCTGTATCTAGCTAGTCAGAGGCAGGGGTGGGATTTTACAGTACTGTCTAAAAGTAATGTCATGAGTTCATTTTGGTGTAATAATATTTGTATAGCCTACCTTTGTGTTGATTTTGAAAATAACTCCTGTTTATTTTTAATATCAGCTTAATTGAGTTTTTTAACAAGATGAAGAAGTGGGAGGACATGGCGAATCTCCCCCCACATTTCAGAGAGCGTACCGAGAGGCTAGAAAGAAACTTCACGGTGTCAGCGGTAATCTTTAAGAAATATGAGCCCATTTTTCAGGACATTTTTAAATATCCTCAAGAGGAACAGCCCCGTCAACAGAGAGGAAGAAAGCAGCGGTAAGTCTCTTTTATATTTGTTAGGAGTACACACCTTTAAAATCTGTGCTGCAGTTTTGATCCCTCGGTTTGTGTCACTCCATGTATTTTGCTAGTCTTAAAAAAAATGGGATTTCATAAATAATCTTTCTTTCCTATGCTCTCTTTTAGTAATAATTTTTGCTTCTCATTGTATGTTGGCCGTGAAGAATTTGGCTTCCTTCATACTGAAAGCACATGGGATTATTGTTTCTATAAACTTTCCCACTTCATTTAAGCAACCCAGAATGCAAACGTCAGACCTTATGTGTTTTCACCAGTTAGCCACATGGGTGTAGCATTTGACTCCTTAATTTTCTGTGAATGGCTATGTTGACTGTTACTATTATTTTCTGTATAATATCAACTATTTCTATTATTTGACTTTTATGTCAGATGTAGTAGGCGATAATCCCCTCCAAACTGACTTCTGTATGCATTTTGATGTGTTCGACCTATCAAGAGTAGAGAGACCGGACGGAGGGAGAATAGGGGGACAGAAACGATTATGACTTTGCTCTTTCTGAGCATGTCTTCAAAATCTGTAGCCTCACTCTGGCTCAGCGCTTTCCATCTTTCCTGATAGATAAAGGCGGTCACAGGATCCAAATCCTCCACCTTTATCATGAACACTTTTTCATAATGTAGACATGGAAGTTGTTCTTAAAATAGACCTAGAAAGGGGCACCTGGGCGGCTCAGTCGGTTGGGCGTCCAGCTTCGGCTCAGGTCATGATCTCATGGTTCGTGGGTTCGAGCCCCATGTTGGACTCTGTGCTGACAGCTAGCTCAGAGCCTGGAGCCTGTCTTTGGCTTCTGGATCTCCCTCTCTCTCTCTGACCCTCCCCTGTTCATGCTGTCTCTCTCTCTCTCTCTCTCTCTCAAAAATAAATAAAACATTAAAAAAAATAGACCTAGAAAAATGTTGACCATAAAAGTGGGGGGAAAGGAGTTATTGCAATGGAATGAATAATGGGTGCCTCTCTTTTGAGATAAAAAATCTTCCCAGATTGTGAAGGATGTTTACAGTTAGTGAGCGGCTTTTAAAACTCAAACTATGTACTTTCTTGTATAGTTGACCCCACTGATATGGAAGTAGTTTGCTTGTGATTTGGGGGAGTCGACTATGTACAATTAAATAAAGTTTGGATAGATGCTTTGTTCTAAGTCTGAGCGAGGCTGATGTGATCATTTGTAGAAAGATAGAGGATGTCATCTTTCTTTGGAATGTTGTAGAAAATGATTTGCTTTGATATTTATTAGGGTATGTATAGTACCTAATTCTGGTTAAGAAAATTGTAAGATTACTTTTACAAGTTTAAAATATACAGTATACTTTTATTAGTACTTTTGGCTAATAGTAATAATAGTGTATACCGTTTACTGAGCATTACTATGGAGCAGGAACTGTCCAAGATTGAAACCTGTATTACTTGAATGAATCCCTGTGACAACTATGTAAGGTTGATGCTGTTGTTAAAGGCGGGGGAACATAAGGTTAAATAACTTGGTCAAGGTCACACAGGAAGTGTGGAGCTATCATGGACACCAGTAGTCTGCTTGCGGAACCCACGTGCTGTACCACGACTCTGTACTGTCCCCCACACAAAGCAGTCTCGG
The DNA here is from genome assembly GCF_006229205.1 of Suricata suricatta. Lineage (NCBI taxonomy): Eukaryota > Metazoa > Chordata > Mammalia > Carnivora > Herpestidae > Suricata > Suricata suricatta. The sequence continues at coordinate 29,327,156 of NC_043715.1, read as the reverse complement.
AAAGTTTGTCCCTGGCTATGTATTGAGAACTTAGTGTGTGAACTATGTTGTTGGGTATGATACAGGACACAAGTATTGAAAAAAAACAAAAACCCACGGCCGCTGTCTTTAGAGAGCAACAGTCTGGTTGTGGAGAGGAGGCATGTATAAATGCCAACGATAGCAGAAACGAATAGCTTCTGAGGCAAAATTAAACCACCGTGCATGAGCCACTCAGGTACGGCTCCATGGCAGAAGGGACAGGTCCTGATGGGTGGGTTTGGAGAGGCAGACAGAGCCTCTTTGTCCAGGACAAAGGAGTATGCAGCAGCGGAGCAAGGTGCGAGGCCCCTGGCTGAGTGAGCTCGGTTGGTCACGTGCCAGGGTTCTCAAGTCACAGATTCAGTGTGAAGAGCAGCTGGAGTTCTAAGCTGAAAAGTTTGACTTTAACATAATTAATAATTTAAGAAAAAAAGGCATATCTGGGAGGCTCAGTCGATTGAGTGTCTGGCTCTTGATTTCGGCTCAGGCCACGATCTCTCAGTTGAGGAAATCGAGCCCCCATCGGGCTCTGCGCTGAGTGTGGAGCCTGCTTGAGATTCTCTCTCTTTCCTTCTGCCTCTCTCCCTCATTCTCGTGCATGCTCACCCTCTCTCTCTCTCTCTCTCTCTCTCTCTAAAGTTGAGAAAAAAATGTTTTAAAAACCCTGACTTTTATCTTGGTGGGCATCAAAACTGGATAGTTATCATGCGTCTGGGGTACAGAGGCCTCTTTTGAAAACAGGGCACTGACATTTAATCCTTGCCACGGACTGCTGAATTCCGTACAAACCTCTACGCAGGAGACTGACTGTTCAGCACATAAAGAGACTGAGGCACTTGGGGGCGAGTGTGCATAGCTACGGACGGTGGGCTGAACCCCAGTCTCCCGATTCTTCCCTTCAGAGCTCCTTGTTGGGATGTGGAGACAACAGATGTCTTATGTAAACATTGGCAGAGCTTTTGGTAGAAAAGCCAAGAGCTTAAAACAAGTCTGAAACTCCCTTTAGCAGACAGCCTGGCAGTGTCATGGATAGTCTTACCGATAAAGAATAAGGAATTCTAGGAAGCCCAGAGTTTGCATTAGGTAGTCCTTTTGTGACCGGATCTAATCTGGAATGTCTTTGGGAAGCAAGGCTTACAGTTCATTAGCTGTGATGAGGGAACACTGGGGAGATGTCTGATCGCACGCGTGGGTCCAACAGCAGCGTGAGCCGTGCTGGTATCCTCAAAAGAACTGTTGTTCCTCATTTCCTGCCTTACCTGTCTTGACCTTGAAAGCTTTTTATAGTTCTTCAGAATATTCTTCTTTCTGAGGTGGACTCTCTCCCTGGCTTTGTCCTCACCAGTGTTTGGTTGGAGCAGAACTTCTTGCACATTTTCCACAGGAAGTGAATCTGCTGTCACTCCCTTTAACTGTGGGTTTTGTTTGTCACTTAATTTATAGTCATTTGTGATGTCTTTTTCGAATTCTTCTGTTATCTCACGACTTTCTTTCTCCCCTGAAGGCGACAGCCCTGTACCGTGTCCGAAGTTTTCCATTTTTGTTGGGTGCTTTTTATATATGCAAAAGGTAAGACAGAGTAATGTTTATGTAAGTCTTTTGGATTTCTGTATAATGTCCAAAGCTTCTTTTACTAAATGGAAAATCCTTTAATTTTGTTCTTACATAAAATTTTTTCCATCCAGAGCTGTTCTTCTGAATTATGGACCGAAAACACATGAGTGGTTTGTATCAGTATCTTGAGTTATATTTTTCATGAGCTGTGTCTTACTTTGTTGAGGGTGACTGCTCACCCTGAGTGTAGTTCAGATGACTTTTTGCGTCTTGTTCAGATAAATACACTTGCTCAAATGCCTTTGGATACAATTTATTTTCTCTACCTTCTGATCTCCCGTAACTTACCCAAGGTCTGTATTCAGTGAAATATGTTTTTATGTTCTTATGCCTTCTCTATATTTCTATGATATATGATGGAAACGATTCTTAGTAATCTAAAGAAGAAAAAATACAATTACATTAATTACATGTAAAAACTATGTAAAACTATGTAGAATGCCTTTAATTAAGAAAGCCCAATAAAGTGCAAAGTTATCATCAAAGAGTCATAGGGCTAGAAGCGATTTCATAAATGTAAGAGATTTTCATTATTAGTTCAAGTAGCCCAAATTATTTACTTTTACGATTAGGTAACTGAGGCCCCCAAATTAGCTGCTAGAAACCGAACTAGGATTTGAACCCAGATCTAGCTCTTGGTTTCATGCCAGAGGTGAAGGCCCTTTAGCAAGGATGTGGCACTCCATCGGTCTCCGGGTTTGGTGTGTCTGATTATATAGCTGGTCCTCTCTGGCTATTTAGGTGAGAGTCCATCCTTCCTCCCTGAGCTACATGGCTGATTGAAAAGTAAACTCTTTCTTCTGCCAAAAATAAACGGTAGTTATTTGGCTTTCCACCACACTGGCGTGTTTCTTTAGTGGAGATAAAGGTAATACGATAAATGGCACAAAGTGTCGGTGTAGGAGCATATGAGCTGCTCTCCTAGTGGCCAGGAACCCTTGCTGCCCCTTTTAGCTTGCTGTGGCTGGTATTATATATGATACTAATCATGTCATTGGGTTGTGGGCAAGTGTATCTGACTTCTGGGATTTTTATCTGTTTTGTTTATGCTTTTGATGGTGTATGTGTCACTGGCAATGAGTGTATTTGATACTACAGAAATTATTTCAAATGAATTTTATTGTTTTCCCTTACATTTTGGTCTCTCTTGATCAACCAGGTGGCATATTTTTTGTCTCTGCAGCTAACTCCGTGTTGGAGTTGTATTATTAATTCAGTCTGTAATTATTTAATCTGAAGAGTCTTTGTCTCCTGAAAGTCCAACACTGTGATCTTTTATGATTCACTACGATCTTTTCTGGTCAAGAAAAGATTTAATTAGTTTTACTCAGGTCTCAGTTTAGTTATTTGGGGAGAGTTGTATTGTTCTCTTTTATCGCCCCGTTTCCTGTGACTCTCTCCGCAGCTTATGGGCATCCCGGACCCATTCATGACAGATAAGCCAAGGTCTTGCCTGTTAGCCTTGTTGACTTCCTATGGCAAGTACACACCAGTGACAAGTTGGGGCTTGTCATCACGAAGGGCTTTGTGGCCTAAAGACCAACTGGTGCCACTTCCTGTTTTACAATCTCCTAGTCTCCTCATTCCTGATAAATAGGCCAATTTTGGAGTTTAAACAAGTTGTCTCCGTTGTTGGAAAGATAACCTTCCTCGCAAAGTGAGATTTCTTTCTAAAGTCAGGATCTGAAACTCCAAGTCTGTCACGTTGGGACAGTCCTGGGGTTTACGTTAGATTCTGCCCTGTAGGGGCATTTTGTGTTAGAGATTACTGCACTGCTGTTGTTTTCCGTGATGGACGTACACACCAGCGGCAAGTTTAGGCTTGTCAGTGTGACGGCTGTGCAGCTCGAAGCCAGTGGGCGCCCCTTCCTGTCTTACGTTTGAGACACCGTCTCCTTTAATATTACACATCTTTATAGCAGAAGCAAGTTGGTTTGATTCAATCAGCACAGCGCTTAGCCTGTTCATTATCATTCACTTTTCTGGCAACAGGAAAGTATTTTTTCTCTTTAATTCATTTAAGTTGATTTGTTGAATCATCTGTACAAAAGAATTATCCTGATATGCAGAGGTAAGTGGTAACTTTCTTTGGAGGAAAGGAGAAAAGGGGGGCGGGGGGAAAGCCTGAAACAAAACAGTATAGAGTGTGTGTGTTTGCATTCATTCATGAAGTGCGAAAATGTTGAGGTTGAGAAATAATAATAATTCCTCAGATGTATGTTAGCTATTTAAACTGAATTTGTGTGATGTAAAATCACTAGGAAGGCTTTATATGCTGTGTTTCATGAGAAAAGGGATATGTTCAAAGTTCTAAAAGAATCTAGAACTGTCTCTTAATTTCTAAGATAAAACTGTTCAACTGCCTATAAAAATTGATTTCAGTGTTAGACGTAAATTAGGATCACAGAAATGGCATGTTTTTGTAGATTTGAGTTTGGGCTTCTTTTTTCTTTGTTTTCTAAGCATCAACATTATTCCCAGGATATTGGCTCTAGACTTAAATGTCTTTCATTGTGGTATTAATTTGTATCCGTTTGTATTATTGTTAGAAAATATTTGAAATGTTACTTTTAGGGGTCTTATTATAGGTGCCGATCTTTTTAAAGTATATACGTGAAAAAAATCACTTTTCAGCTACTCCTGTCCTAAGAATTTCTACTAATTTTTTTTAACACATTTCCCTCTTAGAACTGCTTTTTAAATTAGATGTTGAACCCAAAGATGTTGGACCATTGTGTTTTCATTTTCATTTGTCTTCATGCATTTTAATTTTTAAATTTTTTTGTTTTTTAATTAGTTAAGTTTTAAATTTTAATTTCAATATAGTTAACATACTGTTATATTAGTTTTGGGTATATAATATCTACTGATTTTCTTAACAGAAAAATATTTTCACACACGAGTTTGCTGCAATTTGAGATAATTTATGAAGTTGTTTAGAATTTTCAAAGAAAAACTGATAAAATTTTAGTCAACTACTAGGGATTTAATGCTTATTTAATGACTGTCAATTGAGTGAATGAAAGTCATTTTTGTAAAGTTTTGGTTTTAGTTGCACCCTCAGAAATTTATTAGAATTTGAGAGTAATATTTCAAAATGTAAGTTTGCCAGAACACTTTATGTAGATTTCAAGTCAACTTTGGTATAGTGCGTGTATAATGTCATTTTAATTAAAGGGAGAAATTATGTTTAAACTATTGTAAAGTTGACGCAGATTTACTTGACAACTGTTTGTATTCCTGTAGGTAATTTCCCCATGATTAGTGATGATTTGGTCAATTCTTATCATCTTCTGCTTTGTGCTTTGGACTTGGTTTATGGAAATGCCCTTCAGTGTTCCAACCGTAAAGAACTTGTGAACCCTAATTTTAAAGGTCAGTTTGTAAATCAAAGATTATTGGACACCTCACATTTCTACAGTATGTTTATTCTTGGGAGCTGTGCATGTAGCACAGGTTTCCTAGCATCAGAGAACCTTAAGTGCTTTGAAAAGCCCCATCATCATAATCTAGATGTAATTACTTAAACCTCTGCAAAAATCTTTATGAAAAGAGCAAGTGCAAACCTTACGAGTGTCAAGTCTTACATGACAACTTTAGAAGTTTCTGAAACAACAAGAAGGAATTTAAAACCTACAGGAACAAAGTCACGTTAAACTGATGTTGTTTTTCTACATTGCCAAGCTTTGTGTCTGACACACAGTCGGAGCTCGAAATGGATTTATTGAAATGATCTTCATTTCAAGGTTTTTCCTACAGAAGAGGAGTAGGTGGGGTTGTAAATAAGTAAAATGAATTCTTACCTCTTACACTAAAAAATGAATAGAAATTATTTTGGCAATGCATTTAAGCAGGCTTTTAGGCCATGTTATTTCTATGCATGATATACAGTAAGAGACCAAATTATAACTTACAATTAATACTATAAATCTTAAACAGTATTTATAAAGGTAGTATATCATGTTACCATTTGAATAATACCATGGTAGGATTCTGAGTGATTTTCAGTTGTGGAGTGGTTATAATTAAAATTTTAGCTTGTCTGACTCTGGAAATTTTTTTTTTAATTTATTTGAGAGAGAGTGCAAGCACGCGTGCACAGGTAAGCAGAGGGAAGGACAGGGAGAGAGGGAGACAGAGAATCCCAAGCAGGCTCCACACTGTCAGCACACAGCCTGACACTGGGCTTGATCTCACAAGCCATGAGATCATGACCTGAGTCAAGATCAAGGGTCAGAAGCTCAATGGACTGAGCTACCCAGGCGCCCCTTATTTATTTATCTTTATACTGAGTCTTGGGCAAGAATAAGTTATAAATCAGTATGTTAATTACATCCAATATAATGAGATGAATGTATAGCAACAGTATATACTTTGAGTAGTAATTTCTTTCAAAGTTGTATTTTTTATTTGAATGTCCGACTTATTTGCAAAGTTTTATTTTTTATGTTTTTAGATCTTATAGCAATATACTAAAATGGTTACTTCAGTTTTTTTCTTTAACTGTCTCCAGATAAATAATTAACTGAAATCTTTTGAGTAGAGATACACTTTATTTGCATTTGCTGCTTATTTAATTTTATTTAAGCATAATTAATATACAGTGTCGCATTAGTCTCAAGTGTCCAGCATGGTGAGCCGACAACTCTACATTACTCAGCGCTCACCACGGTGTGTCGTCACCGTCTGCCACCTTGCAGTGTTATGACAGTATTATTGACTATATTCCTCCTGTTGTACTTTTAACCTCCATGCCTTGTATATTTTATTTTATTTGTTTGTTTATTTTAGCTGCTTGGTGAATAAGTTTAATCTTTGTAGAAATTGTGGTTTGGTTTAGCTCTCAGTGACCCACTCCTGAGCTCTGAAGAAGCTTGCCTTCTTCTGAGCCACCCGCTCTTTGTTCTGGGCAAGAGACGTTTTGGGATAGTTCCACCTCTTGTTAACTTTCTTAGGCTTCTTCTCCTAGACTGGATTCTCTCCTCGAGCAGCTGAGCTTTACGCATGTGCTCCATGGCGGGAGTCCCTCTGTTCTTTCTGTATCGAGAGAATTGTTTCTTGTAAGTGTCTTCATCTTCTTCCATTAGGTCACACATATTATCTGCAACTTTCTGACCCATGATGGGCTGCGCTGTCCTTCTGCACTGGATTACTTGCTCTCCAAATCCTAACCAGGGAGCGTTTGGTACCATTCGGGACAGCCAAGGCACCATCTACAGCTCCCTTGAGGGCCCCAAGAACTTTAGTTCGAGGAGTAGTTCTCGCAAACCTTGCGTCCGAATAGCAGGTGAAGGCATCAGGTTGACCAGCAATGCTTTCCACGCTGCATTCAGCTCTAGTCACCTCCACGTGGCCTTCTTAGATCTTGTGTGTGCCACACCGACTGAGGAGGCTGCAGCCAGCGGCAGGCCCGTTCAGTATGCCGCAGTCATCTGTCAGGCCAGCCTCCACTCCACTCTGCGGGAGCTCACAGGCACGTGCTGCCCAGACCGTCCTATTTCCTTCTATACGGGCATTAGCAATCTGACAGACGATTCTCTGATCTCTCCGTGGACTGTCATCCCGTATTAGATGTGTTCTACTTATTTTTATCCTGAATTACCAAGTGTCTCCAAGCATAGTAATTAGTCTTGCCCTCTTGTCTTCTCAGTTTCACTTGGTATCTCTTGATGCAAGCCTTATTCTTGACAACTTTAACAAATGACATCGTGGCTCACCACAGACAAGCAGGCCCAGGAACGTTCTGGAGTGGCGTGGGGGGGCGGGCGTGACTTACTATTTTATAACTGGAAGTTTGTACTTCTTAATCCTTTTTATCCATTGTGCCCATTCCCCCCATCCACCTCTCCTCTGGCAACCACCAGTTTGTTTGCCATACTTGAAACTGTTTTTTGTTTCTTTTGCTTTTTAAATTCCACATATAAGTGAAATCATACAGTATCTATCACTGTTTGACTTATTTCACTTGGCATAATACCATGTAAGTCCACCCATGTTGTAAATGGCAAGATCTCATCTTTTTTTTCCTTATTTTTTTAATGGCTGAGTAATATTCCTGTGAGAGAGAGAGACAGACAGACAGACAGACAAACCGAGACAGAGAGAGGGACTTTAAGAATATGAGAGAGATCTCTATTCATCTGTTGATGGACACTTGGGTTGCTTCCATATCTTGGCTATTGTAAATAATGCTGCAGTAAACATGGTGGTTCCATTGGTCTTTCCAAATTAGTGTTTTCATTTTCTTTGGGTAAATATCCAGTGGAATTACTGGATCATACGGTATTTCTGCTTTAAATTTTTGGAGGTAATTCCATACTATTTTCCAAAGTGGTTGCACCAACTTCCTATCCCACCCATAGTGTATGAGGATTCCCTCTTCCCTACATCCTCCCCAACTTGTTATTTCTTGCCTTTTTGGTTGATAATAGCCATTCTGACTGGTGTGAGGTCATATCTCATTATGGGTTTGATTTGCATTTCCCTGGTGATTAGTGATGTTGAGCTTCCTTTCATGTGTCTGTGGGCCATCAGGATGTCTTTGGGAAAGTGTCTATTCAGGTCCTCTGCTCATTTTTTAATTGGACTGCTTGGGTTCTTTTAGTGTTGTGTTGCATACATTCTTTATAATTTTGGATATTAGCCCCTTATTGGATAAGTCATTTGCAAATATCGTCTCCCATCCACCAGGTTGCCTTTTTGTTTTGTTGATGGTTTCCTTTGCTGTGCAAAAGCTTTTTATTTTGGTATAATACTAGTAGTTGATTTTGTCTTTGTTTCCCTTGCTTGAGGACACATAGCCATAAATATGTTGCTAAGGATGATATTGAAGAGATCGCTGCTTATGTTTTCTTTTTTTTTTTTTTTTTTTTTTTTTTTTTTTGCTATTTTAGAGGTATATTCAGAGTCACATTATGCCCCTAGACCTGTCTCCTATATGCCCGTATGCTAACTCATAGGCTGGTTAGACTATTTGTATTTTGGCTTAGAACAATTTGATTTATTGAATGCTGCCTGATCTCTCTGTTCTGGGATTCTGTGCATTATAGGCCTATCTGAAGATTTTCATGCTAAGGATTCTAAACCTTCCTCAGACCCACCTTGTGTCATTGAGAAACTCTGTTCCTTACATGATGGCCTCGTTTTGGAAGCAAAGGGAATAAAGGAACATTTCTGGAAGCCCTATGTCAGGAAACTCTATGAAAAAAAGGTTTGTAAATAGTAAAGAAGCTATGTGAAAATATTTTCTGTGGAGAGATTTGTTTTAATATAATGACTTAAGGATCTTTCTTCATTCATAGCTCCTTAAGGGAAAAGAAGAAACTCTTACAGGGTTTTTAGAACCTGGGAACTTTGCAGAGAGTTTGTGAGTATTTCTGTTATCAAGCCATTTTAATATTTGTAAATTGTGTACTTAGGAAAACTCAGAGTCTAGTATCTTTATTGTTTGTACCCTGGAAACTTAGAATATGTTCTGTGGGAGAACATAGGAGCACAGTAAAAAATTCCATCAACTGTTAACTCTAAGCATACGGATTTAAATTTATTGGAAATTATATGGCTGTTCTTTAAAGCTTCATGAATTAAGCTTTCAGATCATAATTTTTGAGATAAAGAAATTCTTTCGGAACTATATAGGTTAAAATGATGATGTAGAAGTAGTGAGGTCTTCAAAGGTGCCTAGAGCACCTAGGAAAGGTAATGAAGCATCTGACCAGAAACTGCACTTACCAGGCAGGTCAGGATGGGGCACCCCGCCTCCCCCACCAAAATACTGTCAGCAAAATACACTCATTGTCTGAAGGCTGAGCCTAGTGTAGCAAGCTTGCATTTTATATACCTCAGTTGTAATTAACCGTGATCTGAAATTTAAGTTTCACAAAATTATTAGAACTTTTAGTAAATAAAAAAAAAAATGAACAAATTAGGCGGCCTCAGACACTAACTGAATCGGCGGTCTTGTGAGTGTACACTTTGCCTTTTTTCCCTCTTTCCTATAGTAAAGCCATCAATAAGGCCTACGAGGAGTATGTTTTATCTGTTGGGAATTTAGATGAAAGGATATTTCTTGGAGAGGATGCTGAAGAGGAAATTGGGACTCTGTCACGGTGTGTGAACACCGGTTCGGGAGCCGAGGCTGCTGACAGGGCACAGATGAAAGCCATCCTGCAGCAGCATTTCGACAAGGTGAGCCAGAGACTGTGTGCGTGTGTGTGCACGTGTGCACGCGTGTGTGTGTGTGCTTCTCCCAGTATGAAAAAGCAAATTCTTGTCATACTTAATTGAAAACGTTGTCTCTGTGTCTACTGATTTAATTTTTGTTAACATCAACTTCCAGAGTTTTCAGTTGATCTGAGAGAAAGAGCATTTAATATAAATTTAAATGGATGTATGATGCTGACATATTGTTGGTTTTGAAAAATGGGCCAGTAACGTACAGTCTTCACCTATTGAAGGTAGTAAGCATTTTAGAAAATGTTGACCTGAATGGTACCTTCATCTAGACACTAGAGCAACTGATAATCTGTAGTCTTTAGGAAAATTCCGTTAAACTGAGTTTCAGGATCATGGTGTTATTTCATGCATATAATCAGGATGAAGGAGACTAAGAGTTTCCCTTCTATTGTGTGATGTTCACAGAAAATACACAGCTTCTGACAAGTGCCTCCAGAGGCAGTGTGGATAATTCCAAGGGGTAACTCACCTGTACGACCAGATTTAAGGCTGGTTTGCTTGTTCATCAGCAAATATTCTAAAGGCATTCTATATGCCAGAGTGTGTCCTAGATGCTGGGATATGGCTGTGAACACAATAGCCAAGAGGACCCTGTTTTATATTCCATTGTGGGGAGATGGGCGATAGATAACCGAACAAGAAAATATACAGGATGTAGGATGATGGTGTATGAAGAGAAGTAAAGTAGGGCAGTAGGGAGAATGGGTGGGCCTAGAGGAAAGGCATCTCATAGAGGGTAACGTCGACAGGGACGTGAAGTGAGGAAGCAAATCGTGTGACCAGCTGAGAAATGTGTTTGAATCTTAGAGAATAGCAGATGCCACGGCTTGCAGTAGGAGTAGGATGGGCGTTTTGTAGGAACAGTGTGAGCGCTGTGGGGTAGGAACAGAGGGAGTGAGAGAATAATGGAAAAGTGAGGTGGGAGGCAGGGAAGGGACAGGGTGGACCTTGTAGGGCTTTAGAAGCTCTAGTAGGAATTTTTGCTTTTGCTCAGATTGAGAGGAAAGCCATTAGGAAGGTGTTATGGAAAACTTGGGGGGTGTTTGGCGGGAGCAAGGGTGGGAGTAGGGAACTGAGAGGCCTTTGCCCTAGTTCTGGTGACAGCCTGTGGTGGTTTGGATCAGGGCAGTGGTGGTATTGGGGCTGCATTTTGGAGACAGGACCTACAGGATTGCCTCATGGCTTAGATCCAGGATGTGAGAGAAAGAAAATGGCGATGACTCCAGTTGCATATATGGTGTAAAACCTGAAGGCCTCACAAAGGCCTCTGAGGTCTTCAGTGATGTAGCCGCTGCCTCTCTGAATTTGTCTCCTACCACTCTCCTCCTCTCCGGTGGTGCTCATGTCACATTAACCTCTGTCCTCCTTTGGATACACCCAGCATCCCCCAACTCAAAGCCTTTGTTCTTTCCGTTTCCTCTGCCTAGAACATGTGTCTTCAAGATGTTCCTGTGGTTTACTTCCTCACTTCGTTCGGGTCTCTGATACACTGACCGCTGCATAGAATACAAACCACTAACATCCTACCCAACCTGTGGCACTGCCTTCCCCTTCTATTCTGATTAGTGTTCCTCCTCTTAGTATTTATCACTGTCTTCAGGTAAGCGGGTGGGTAGGAAGAATTGTTTGTCTGACAGTAAGTAGATAGATAAATACAAAGATAGGAAAAAGGAATCATTTGTTATGCTTCTCCTGCATTAAAATATAAACTTCATGAGGGCTGTGACCGGTGCTGTGTTCAGTGCCTGGCACGTAGTAGGCTTTCTGTGAGTATTTATCTTTGACATTGATTGAGGGCAAAACCCCACAGTTGGGGTTATGGTGGTATGTTAGTTTGAGATGTCCTTTTAGGCCTCCTAGTAGACAGGTTGAGTAGGCAGTTTAGATATACAAGATTGGCATTCATGGCAGACCTTAGGGCTGTGTGTGTCTGTTCTGGAGACATCAGGTTATGGATGGCTTTTAAAGCCAGGAAGAGCGATTATATAGAATAAAAGAGGACAGAGCTCTGGGGCACTCTGAAGTTTAGAAGTGTTTACTTGGAGAAGGAATGTCCTACTATTTTAAAAATATCAATATTTCGGGCACCTGGGTGGCTCAGTCAGCTAAGCGGCCAACTTCGGCTCACATCATGATCTCACGGTTCGTGAGTTCGAGCCCCGCGTTGGGCTCTGTGCCGATAGCTCAGAGCCTGGAGCCTGCTTCGGATTCTGTGTCTCCCCTCTTTCTCTGTCCCTCCCCTACCCACTCTGTCTCCCTGTCTCTTAAAAATAAATAAACATTAAAAAAATGAAATTTATAAAATAAAAATAAAAACATCGATATTTATACCTCAGTCAAAGAAAGGCTCCTCTTGATCAGAATGCGCAGGAAGCTTTAAGCTGAGAACGAAACAGCGCTACCAGGAAGCTGCATGCTCACCTTGGGAACTGTGGGCAGAACGCTGTTTGTGGCAGTCATATCTCATCGCCTTTGTGGCGGGGCTGCCGCCTGGGGGCAGTGCGAGATGCTGCTGGGGCTGTTCCTGGACGCGGGCGGGGTGTTTCCCTCCCAGCAGAGCGCCGGGAAGGGCCTTCGGATCGTAGTTAACCCACCTAGAGTGTCTTACAGACCTCCAAAAAGTATGGAATTAATTTCTTTGAAACCAAGTGGAAGTCTTGACTCTGTCCTGTTTAAGTCTCAGAAAACATGTTGATTTGTATCAGTATGTGTAGATTTATGTCTATGTGTAGATTTATGTCTATATGTATAGACATATATAGGTAGATTTATATCTGTATGTATAAATTTATATCTGTATGTGTTGATTTATATTGGTATGGCAAATTCCTCTGCTTATCCTGTCTCTCATTAAACTTGAGTAGTCTATTTGCCAGGTGAAAATTTTGCTAGGTATTTTTACCGCTATCTCTAGAATTAATGTATTTAACTACACAGGGAAACATAATTTCTCTTGAATATTAAAAACACACTCCTGGGGCATGTGGGTGGCTCAGCTGGTTAAGCATCTGACTCTTAGTTTTAGCTCCGGTCATGATCTCATGGTTCGTGAGTTCAGGCCCTGCAGCTGGCAGTGCAGAGCTTGCTTGAGAGTCTGTGTCTCCCTCTCTCTTTGCATCTCCCCTGCTTGCTCTCTTTCTCTCTCTCTCTCTCAGAACAAATAAGTAAACATTTAAAAATAATAATAAGGGAGAGTGATGGACATGGAGGAGGGCACTTGTGGGGGTGAGCACTGGGTTTTATATGGAAACCAACTTGACAATAAACTATAAAAGAAAAAAATAAAAAACCCTCTTAAGCTATCTTAACCTTTGAGTTTATTAGAAGAAATAGAGATGTTTTATTAGCATATGTATTCATGCTTAAATTTTCAGATATGAAGTCCTATCTTTTTCATATCTATATTCAAGAATGTTGACTTAAATTTATTTCCCTGAAGATCTGTTACCTGAGGGGGGGAACTAGTAGGTTCTAGTAACTAAAGGTAAGGGGGGGGCAAGAAGACTGAAGGCTCTTCTGTGTCAGGCCGCTTCCTCATCTAGGAATGTTTGTTTTGCTTCATGTCTCTGACGGGGAGTTGATGGTTAGATGGGCTTTTGTTAAATCACAGAAATCATTTGGGCCATGCTTAGTTCACAGCTTTCTTGGTCAGTCTTTAAGTTGTGAGAAGACAGCAGGTGGCAGCTGTGAAATTCTGTTTCTTACATGCTCTTAACTGCATATTCCTTGTTTGCGCCTTCAGGCTTAGGCCCCAAGTAGGGATGATAGGGAAGTATGGGAAGTACGCCTTGTCTTAAAGGTTTAACTTCTAAGAGACAGACTTTCTAGTTGGCTAAAATACAAATTGTCCTTTGACACATCTTCACACGGACAGTGGTGGCTCCCAGTGGTGTTCAGAGTCCACGAATGGAGATATTTGAATCATTAACATTTATTGGTGGAGTCTGATTGGTTTGAATTCTCATTCCTGTAGTAACTGAAAGTCATTCTAACCTAAAACAGTGTTCTTCCTTCTCCCCCCCTCCACCCGCCCCCATTTAGTCTAAAGCACTCAGGATCTCCACACCACTGACTGCTGTGAGGTACGTTAAGGACAACAGCCCTTGTGTGACCCCCGTTTCTACAGCAACACACAGCTTGAGCCGTCTTCACACCATGCTAACAGGCCTCAAGAATGCGCCAAGTGAGAAGCTGGAACAGATTCTAAGGTTGGTTGGAGCTCTTCTTGCCTACTGAGATTTGATTGTTGACCATTTTCTATTTTAATTTTTTTTTTACTCTTCAGTGGCTTAACTCACCCATTATACATTTCATATCAGTTGCATGCTCAGCTGTGTTGTTAGTCTGTAGAGGACACAGATCACCTTCCCTGTGGGTGATCATTTTCTCTCAGTATCTCTGTGTGTTCAGCTGCTATCACAGGAAACCATAAACTGGTGGCTTATAAACAACAGTAATTAATTTCTTACAGTTCTAGAGGCTGGAAGTCCAAGGTCAAGGTGCCAAGATTCAGTGTCTGGTGAGGCCTGCGTCCTGGTTCATAGACAGCTGTCTTTCTTCTGTTCTCACCGTGCGCGAGGAGCAAGAGGGCTCTCTGGGGCCTCTTTTATAAGGGCACTGATCCCGTTCATGAGGGCTCCAGTTCATGACCTAACAGCTCCCACATGCCCCACTGCCAGATACCATCACACTGGGGATTAGGTTTCAACATGGGGATTTGGAGGGGAGCACAAGTGGTCCGTAGCACTCGGATTTCTTCTGTGTAGTACAGGAGACAGTAACTAATAGCACTAGACACTGTAGAACAAGGCAACAAACTGTTACCAACTGTTCTGTCTTCAGATTTCAGGGAAGGTGAGGGGATCAGTAAAAATAGGAGTTGTCCAGGGACTTCATGAAGAGGATTGGACCTGCGCAAATTTCTGAGGGTTGGGTCAGATTTTAAAAGATAAAAGTTATATTCATAACCAGTGTCAAATCACACTAGCTTCTGTAAATTCTGTAAAATGCCCTTAGCATGAGAAGGAAGTTAACTGCCTTTAGTCTTCCTGAGACTGGTGGGAATATCAGTGAGTCCTAGTGAATAGCCTGATGGACTGAGTCTTATTACCTGTGCATAGTTTTCCCTGAGTTTATTTGAAATATTACCTCCAAGGCCTCCCTGTCCTAAAAAGTACAGGATTTGATGACATAAGATCCTATAGGAGCCTATTTAATTTCTGGCGGTATCATATAAGAAGGCCCAGTATACACACAATTTCCTGCTCACAGCTGGACTTATTAAATACCGAGGCTGACTGAAAAATTCCCTTTACATTTTCATGAAGCCTGCTTTATTCATAACTTGACTGTGTTTAATACCCAACAGGCTGAGTCTATATGGCCCCTTCCTTGGATGGACCTTGTTTGCCTAAAATACAAAAGCATTTTGTAAATACATTTTAGAAGACTGAATCTTTAGAGCTTCCAGATCGCTTCCTAGGTGGAGCAGCTTCCTCAATCTTAGACACCATTAGTGGGCTTAAATATTACCAGTGAACGCTGGGTAAAACCAAAGAGTCCTATTTTCTGTAAAAAGGTGCCTGTGAGTGTGTTCATAAATAAAATTCTATTTGGGTATGATATTCAGTAGCTGCCTCTAGTAGGATTAGAACTGATTTTTATTTTCTTTAGAATTTTCTAAACATTTTTACAAGGAATATTTATATCTGTGATCCAAATAAAAGCATAGTTGCTTCTATATAGCCACGCTGAGCTAGCACCCACGCCTGGAATTGGGCCGGGCCATGGCCTCTGCTGCACCCACCACTTACCACTGCCTCTGCTCCATGGGTCCCCCCACCCCCCAAAGTGAGCGAACTTCAGGCCTTCATGAAAATGTGTAAGCAGGACCCGAGCATTCTGCACACCAGGAAATGCACTTCCTGAGAGTGCGTGGAGAGCATGGTGGGTTAAATACCACCTGCTACGGGGAAGAAAAACAGATAGTAAGAAGGTGGAGGAAATCACAAGACAGATGAACCATCAAGCAAGGAAAGTGGTCTAGAAATTGACAGTTAAGGTGTGATTGAACCAGATGCCAATGCCCCTCAAGACATGGGAGATAAAAATAGAGAGATGAGTGAGGAAATGAAGGATCCAGCAAATGATCAGATAGTGGGTCTTGTCGATGCCCTAAATGATGGTGCATTGAAGAAAGCATTGATTTGTTCCCAGATGCCACCAAGCTGAGTCCTCACGTGGCCATTCTGTGTGCCAAGAAAGCCAGTGTCTTCATTAAAGTACAGCTGCCAAACGCTGCCATCCAAGACTGTGACAGTGGGGCGCCTGGGTGGCTAGTTGGTTGAACGTCTGGCTTCGGCTCAGGTCATGATCTCATGGTTCATGGGTTCGAGCCCCGCGTCAGGCTCTGTGCTGACAGCTAGCTCAGAGCCTGGAGCCTGCTTCAGATCTGTATCTCCCTCTCTCTCTGACCCTCCCCTGCTCACACTCTCTCTCTCTGTCTCTCAAAAATAAAAATTAAAAAAAAAAAAAAGACTGTGACAGATCTGTGGAAATAAATCCTGACTCACCATTACAAGTGGTGTGGGAGAGCCCAGACTTCAGGGCTATCGGGAAGAAGCAGCATGATCGTGCCCTTGCTTGTAAACTGATTATGATGAAGATGCTAGTGTCGTGCTGAGAGAAGTTCAGTGAGGGCCCAGAAAATTGCCAAACATCAGAGAAGGTCTGAGTGAAAAAGTGAAGCGTGAACACAGGAAGAGCGAGAAATGGAAGAGCGAGAGATGAAGAGTGAATAGAAAGCAGGGACAAGAAGGCTTGGGAAGAATATGAGCCCGGAGAGGGGAAGAAGCTGGACGACAGGAGCTCACACGGGCTCTTTTCTGGGTGGCAGTCCTGGGGGCAAGCCTGGAGTGGCAGGGATTCCTGGGCTCAGTGAAATTCTTAGTGATCCAAAGGTTCTACGGCCAAGTAGGATCCAGAAGCTCCAGTGGCCTTCCAGGATACAGCCCAGAACCCAGCAAATGTGTCAGACATCAGAGCAACCCAAGGGTGATGCATCTCATCGGTAAATTGTCAAATTTGGAGGTCAAGCATGATGGCCTTCTGACATGTAAAACCCTTGCTGAAGGAGAACCAACTGAAATCTCCTCATGGGTGTCACAGTAATACAAGCCAGTGTACTGACCTTCTGGTGAAGCCGGAGGGCCGTGAAGATGGTCCCCATCCCTTCACCCCACATGCTACCAAAACGTCTGACGGTGGTTCGCCGCTCGGTATTCATGCGGGCGAGGTTTTCCTAGTAGGAATTACTAGGAATCCCTAGTAGGAATTTTACACCTTCAACGTATTTCAAAACAAGTTTTAATTAACAAGTATGTTAATTCCTAAAAAAAAAAAAAGACAAAAACGTAGTTGTCACAACTACTGATAATTAGTATACTGCTTCTGCATTGAACATAGATTGCCTTTCAAGCTTAAAAAAAAAAAATCACCGAAACACCTCACTTTGGAGGAAAAAGTGAAGAGTGCCAGTAAGGGTTTATAAGGATCTGTGGCATAATTTATATTCCCCTTGATTCTGTTTTCTTCCAGGAGCTGTACTGCCCTCTGACCAAACAATCGAAGCCAGTTTTGTCTGGTACCAGTGATTGCAGATGTGTGGGGTTAGATGGGGGGCCAGTCAAGAATGCTAAATTTAACTGCACGCTCCACACAAGATACATTTTTTTTCATGCAAAATGGTAATACCAACACCTTTGATAAGTATGGCGTCTCCTAGAATAATTTGGGAAGCGTAGTTTCTGTTCAGAGTATTTTACAAAATTATACACAGTTTATTACTTTGACCCAGCAAGACCTTTAAGTCAGATACTTTTTTTTTTTTTAAGGGCATGTTCCAGAGATCCAACACAGGCGATTGCCAACAGATTGAAAGAAATGTATGAAATATATTCTCAGCGTTCCCAGCCAGATGAGGATTTCAGTAATTCAGCTAAAGGTAAGACGTAATGTTGTCTATATTGCTCTCATTTTTGGAGTTTATATACAGGGTCCTTTCTTGGTAACTAAATCAGAAAGATGAAGAAATAATTTATGACTTTAGATTGAGGTCTAGAATATGGATGTCCAATTTTTCTGGTCAACTGAGTGGTTTCTGTGCCCTTCTCCAGAAGAGAAATTTTAGATTGATGTCTTTGTTGTGTTGGACTTCTGGTACTTTGTTTGCAAAATCTTTAGTTTCACTTGTGGCTAGATATTATTACATATAGAAGTATAGTGATTCTTCAAAATATTAAGAATAAGATAGAGCTGCTGCTTGCTCACACCTGTTCTAGAAGTTGTTTGATGTTTTGAATTAGAACCACGGTATGAGTGAAATAGTGAACCAATTGTATACCTCTTAGCATAGAGCTGTTCAATTCAAACTTAAAAAGCGTGACACTTAATGGAATGCTATTACAGTTTTAAAAGCGCAAATTTCATTTCATAATTTTAGAAAATTTTGAGCGTTAGTATGGTTACCATGAAGAAAATGAAGAAATCTTAGGAATGATGGAACAGCAGGTTAGGAAGTGCATGTATATGAAATAATTGGATGGTTTTTATATTTTGTTTTGTGGGTAGGGGATGGGATAGACTCTCACTTTCTACAATAATTTGTGTATGACTTTTGTTTCTTTTATTATTTATGCAGAAATTGCCAGCAAACATTTTCGTTTTGCAGAGATGCTCTACTATAAAGTATTAGAATCAGTTATTGAACAGGAACAGAAAAGACTGGGAGATATGGACTTATCTGTGAGTAAATCACCAGTGTACTGCTTAGCACAATAAGATAGAGCTCCCTTTTGGCCCTACCCATAGGGAACCAAAACTAAACAAAGACAGAACCGTGGCTCTCAGGGACGAAGACTGGCCCCTAAGGAACCTTGTGTTCTGAGTCTCCTTACCCCTAGCCCCTCAGCTAGCGTTTCTCAGTGCTGCAGGCCGTGTGCTGTAACTCACAGTTTCTGTGGGCAGTAAGACTCTGTAGTCAATGATTAAGATACTCAGGGGTGCCTGGGGGGCTCAGTCACTTAAGTGTCTGACTGTTGATTTTGGCTCGGGCCATGATCTCACGGTTCATGGGTTTGAACACTGTGTTAGCCTGCTTGGGATTTTCATTCACTTTCTCTCTTTGCTCCTACCCCCCAGTAAATAAATAAACATTAAAAAAAAAAAAAGGATTGAAATATTCAGACTTAACTTGAATTTTTAGAATACATGAACTCATTAACCTGTATATACTCCTGACAAGCCTTGTATAGCAAGAATAAGTCGAGTGTTCACTAGATAGGACTTTAGCATAAATATTCAGCCAGTGGTCTTTGATCAAGGTAATTATTTTTTTGTAGATTTTAATAGTCACATATAAATTGATTTTGAAAAAGGCGGTATTTACTTTTAATGACATCAATACAAATTTTTAAAACCTATTTTTTTCCCATAAAGTTTATTTATTTATTTTAAGAGAGAAAGCAGGGGAGGAGCAGAGAGAGGGCAAGAGAGAGAATCCCAGACAGACTTTGCATTGTTAATGCAGAGCCTGAGGCAGGGCTCCGTCTCCCAAACCTTTAGATCAAGACCTGAGCCAAGATCAAGAGTCGGACACTTAACTGACTGAACCACCCAGGCACCTTAAAAACTATTCGTTAAAATAACATTTTAAAGAAAATTTTAAAATTGACTCATAATTGTTCTAGTTTCTTTTAACTATTTACATTTCTTTTTTATATGTAAAATTATGGCTGTAGGAATTTAAAAGTTGTTAACTAATGACAGATTTTAAAATTTTGAAACAGAAGAGTATATAAAACAGTTACAGTTTAGGGGGTAATAATCATTGGATACTTGTATACTCACTTAAGAAACTTACTAAAACAGCTTTATTATTGTAGTAAAATATACATAATATTTACCATTTGAAGCATTTTTAAATGTATAATTCAACAGCTTTAAATACATTCATGGTGTTATGCAACCCTTACCACAAGTGATCTTTAAAACTTTTTCATTATCCTAAACTGAAAGTCTGTACCCATTAAGCAGTGACTCCCTATTCACTTCTCTTTTCAGCTCCTGGTAATTTCTACTTTGTCTCCACAAATTTACCTATTCTAGTTGTAATCATACAATATTTATTCTTTTGTGTCTTGCTTATTTCACTTGGCATCATGTTTTCAAGGTCCATTCATGTTTTAATGTGTCAGAACTTCATTCCTTTTTAAGACTGACTAATATTCAGAGTATTATTCACAATATTCAATAGTATATAATTATCTGCCTTTTATTTTGTCAAGTTGTAGGAGTTCTGTATATATGCTGGATTTTAATCCCTTATCAGATACACACTTTGCAAATATTTTCTCCCATTCTATGGGCTGTCTCTTTACTTCATTGGTAGTGTCCTTTGGTACACAAAAAGTTTGAATATTTTTAAAAATGTTTATTTTTGAGAGAGAAGGCGTGCACAAGCAGGGGAAGGGTAGAGAGAGAGGGAGACACAGAATCCGAAGCAGGCTCTAGGCGTCAAGCTGTCAGCACAGAGCCTGACGCGGGGCTCGAATGCAGGAATCATGAGATCATGACCTGGGCCAAAGTTGGATGCCCAACCAATTGGCTCACCTGGTTGCCCCCAAAAGATTTTAATTTTGAAGAAGCCCAGTTTATGTGTTTTATTCTCCTGTTGCTTATGTGGTTGGTGTCTAAGTAACTTTTTAACTTTTGGAAAATTCATAAGCAAAAACAAAGAGGAAAATGTGATTATGTCTCCTAAGAGAAACCTGTTGACTTTTGGTCCCTGATGACCTAGCCGGACACCTGCCTCCCTTCCAGCTCTCTTTTTTATGAGTGACCGCTAACTAAGTGCTGTATTATAACATGCTTCTGTGTTATTATTCCTCTAAGCAGCAGGGTGGGTGTGTATATTTTTATTAGGGATGTAATTTTATATTAGCTATATTTTACAACATCTAAGATTTTTTAAAGTTCATATACATTCTTTAATTCTTGTTTTTGCTAAAACATGGTCTTATTTATAAAGTTAAGTTTTATAAGAAAGTAAGCACATAGTTCTCACTAACTCCGAAAATAAGAGTTTGGTATTTGGTATTTTTATTTAACTTAACTGGGTAAGAAATGTCCTGTTAGAGTAGGCTTACATTTCTAAATGTCAATACCTTTGTTTTATAGGGCATTCTGGAGCAAGATGCATTCCATAGATCACTTTTGGCATGCTGCCTTGAAGTCGTCACTTTTTCTTATAAGCCTCCCGGGAATTTTCTATTCATTACTGAAATATTTGATGTGCCACTTTATCATTTTTATAAGGTATTTTAAAGAATATGAGACTTATGAAGAAATTATAGATGAGACAAACTTCCTGTTGTTCGCCAGCTATTTCATTTCACTACCTAAGTACCTCTCTTCTCTTTCCTTTTTTTTTTAATTTTTTTTTTTTTGAGAGGGAGCTTGAGCAGGAGAGAGGGAAAGAGAGAGAGAGAGAGAGAGAGCGCGCGTGCGAGAGAGAGAGAGAACAAGAGAGAACCTTAAGCAGGTTCCATGCTCAGCAGGGAGTCCAACCCAAGGGTGCGATCCCACAACCTTGGGACCATGACCTGAGCTGGAGTCAAGAGTCTGACGTTCAGCTGAATCATTCAGGCACTCCTTTCTCTTCTCACCTTTTAAATTACATATTTAGTAATTTCCACTCTAATTGGGGAGAAGAAATAGAAGAGTCTTAAGAACTATTTAAGTTCTTTTAAGATAGTATGAAGACTTACCTTTGGGCAAAACCTTCATTTAATTCTTCCTTTTATCTGGTAAAAGCCTTTAGAATACTTCCGTTTTATTAGCTAAGTAGCCTTCAAAAAAAAAATAGCAAACATATCATTAGCTAATCTTAAGTGTCCTTCAGAAGAAAATAAGAATTCTCATTCACATATTATATAGATGTGCAGAGAGATGGTATTGATTTGGTAGCTGTTTCTGTGTCAATATTGATTCAGTATATGCATTTATCTTAATTCTTTATACAGTAGTCAAAGTAAACTTTTATAGTGGCATGGATTGAATGTTTAGAGTTTTTGATTGATTGATTATATTTTTAAGTAATCTTTGCACCCAACATGGGGCTTGGACTCACAACTCTGAGATCAAGAGTCAGATGCTCTACTGACTCAGCCAGCCAGGTGCCCCTAGAGTTTTTAAATATGAAATTTTAAGAGTAGTATTTTTCAACTTCAATAAATAGGCATTTTTTTTTAGAAAAATGTTTAAAATATATCATTATGCAAAAGAGTTTATATAATTCCTACATGCATTTTATATATATTAATTATCTATAAAGACAGTGAAAGGAAGACCAGCTGTTTCAAAATAGCACTATTCTTTAGACTTCCAATTTTTGATGAATTGTTGTATCCATAAATATGTATACAGCAGCATTTGAATAAATTTACCCATTTTGCTTCACACTTAATAAACAAATTTTTGGTGGAAAAAATGATTAAACCAAGGGCATTTTTGGTCATGTCAGGTGATAGAAGTATTCATCCGAGCGGAGGACGGTCTCTGTAGAGAGGTGGTGAAACACCTTAATCAGATTGAAGAACAGATCTTGGATCATTTGGCATGGAAACCAGAGTCTCCACTCTGGGACAGAATTAGAGACAATGAGAACAGAGTTCCGACCTGTGAAGAGGTTTGTGAAAATACTTAACATCTTCCTAGACAAAAGTACATCAGTATCTAGTCTATTTATATTCCTGTTTCACCAAGAGCAGTTAAACTTAGTGTCTTTCTTAAGGGAAGTGGGAGGGTGGCATTTAGGTTGAATATGGGACAGTCACCGTGGTATCTACGAAGTAACCATATAGCTAGGAGTCAGCAGTAATTTGTGATTGCTCCAAGGCCTCAGTGACAGAGTAAGAGTTCTCTCTTAGTTTTCTGGACATTAGTTTTTATTTTTAAATTTTTTTTAATGTTTTATTAATTTTTGATACAGGAGAGACAGAGCATGAGAGGGGGAGGGTCAGGGAGAGAAGGAGACACAGAACTGGAAGCAGGCTCCAGGCTCTGAGCTAGCCGTCAGCACAGAGCCTGACGCGGGGCTCGAACCCACGAACGTGAGATCTGACCTGAGCCGAAGTCGGAGGCTTAACCGACTGAGCCACCCAGGCGCCCCAGTTTTCTGGACATTAGAGTGATTGATATCCTAACTCTCTAAATTGGTGATGCAGATGCTTCATATTTAGTATTGTTATTAGTTTTGAATTTTTTTTAATTTTCTTTTTATTTATTTATTTTTTTATTTTTGAGAGACAAAGAGAGACAGCACAAGCAGGGGAGGGTCAGAGACGGAGGGAGATACAGAATCCGAAGCAGGCTCCAGGCTCGGAGCTGTCAGCACAGAGCCCGACACGGGGCTCAAACTCACGAACTGTGAGGTCATGACCTGAGCCGAAGCCGGACGCTTAACCGACTGAGCCACCCAGTTTTGAATTTTTAAGCCGCCAGAATTTTTTTCAACTTCAGTATGAACATGGAAAAGACAATTGATTTTAGTTAGGTTGAATGATGAGCCAAGTTTTCTTTTGCCTCAGATTGTTACTGTATTCTAATTAAAATGCTTTTTTGAATAATGATATTCTGTGCATATAATTCTTTATAGGTTATGCCTCCTCAGAACCTGGAAAGAGCAGATGATCTTTGTATCACTGGCTCGCCTTTGACTCCCAGAAGGGTGAGTGAAGTTCGTGCTGATCCTGGAGGACTTGGAAGAAGTAAGTTAAAATACCAGGGAGGAACATTTGGGAGCCTCTTATCTGGGAATTGAAATTCTATAAAACTACAAGTGAAGTTAGTAGGGTTTCTATAGAAGACAATATTCTGTGCATTATAGTACCACATGGATCACTTAAAAGTAATGCTTTCGAAGAATATTTAAGAACACAGGACGATGCATGAAATAACAAATGACTTTAAAAAGAGGATACAATATATTAGTGTGATTCCTGTATTTTAAGTGTGTGTTTATATATAAGCATACAAAAGGGCTGAAACAGAAAAACCAAAGTATTAAGAATGATTATTATAGGATGATAGAATTCTTTCTGTAATTTTTGTGCTTTCTGTAAATTTTTTAAGACAAATATGTATTACTTTTAAAACCAGAAGAAACAGAAAAGCTTCTTAAAGATAGAGCTGTTTGGTGCAATTAGGTGTAGGCAAGCCAGTGAGTTAAAAGTACTGAATGGCCCGAGTGTGTTCTGCTTTGACTCTTGTCAGTTGAGCTGTGCTACATTGGTTAATATGACAGCAGTGCTGGCCCAAGAAGCACAGAAAAGTTTTGCTGTTTATCAGGATGTATTTAGGCAGCTTTTTTGGTTTTTAAGTAATTTCTGTGCTCATCGCGGTGCTTGAACGCACAACCCCAAGATCAAGAGTCGCATACTCTACTGACGAAGCCAGCCAGGCTGCCCCACCAGGAAGTTGTTTGTCGCAGCTTCCAGGTACAGGTTTAAGCTTATGTTCAGAGGGTTCTAAATCCTTGGATGCCATTAGGAGGATATTATTGTTGCTGGGTCAACCTTCTAATATAATTGATGAGTACTCGCTATAGAAGAAAGATCAGTTTTCAAATTAGACATCATTGGGTGCCTGGCTGGTTCAGTTGGTTAAGTGTTTTGGCTCAGGTCATGATCTCATAGTTCAGGAGTTCAAGCCCCACATAGGGCTCTGCACTGACAGGAGCCTGCTTGGGATTTTCTCTCTTCCTCTCTCTTTGCCCCTCCCCAATTTGCTCACATGTTCTCTCTCTCAAAATAAATAAACTTTAACAAAAAAAAAAAAATAATAAAGAATAAAATCAGGAATAACTTTATGTTCAGTGCATACTCAATAAATATGGATGATCTCTATGAAAATTTCCTCATGTTTTGGAAGAGGAATCATAATGGCTTAACTATTTTTCCACTCTCCTAATCTATGGGTTAGGACTTGACTTAAAACTTCATTTTCTTTATACTTATCACTTCTCCATTTTCGTGACGTCTTTTAATACTTTATAAGATAATGATCATAATGCGTTCTTTCCGACTGCTGCTTTGTTCCAAATACAAATCTGGTAAGTTCGTTGGCTTTTGTGCCATCAGGAAATTGACGTGTTAAGATATGTCTGTCAGGACTACTCTTGTCACTCCCCTTATGACCTCCCTACAGTATATTTTTAAATTAAAAAACTCACTGATGTGCAGATTTTCTAGCCGGATATGGAAGAGGGAAGGGATTGCTGCTTAAACATTAAGCCACCGGTATGAATATTTAACAACAGATTGAGCCATTGAGTGGCATAGGAAAATAGAATAATTCTTTAAATTGCCCCTAAATCACAAGGCCCCGTAGCTGTGGAGTTTGGTCTGATGTAGCTGAAGGTAGAATCAAGTAGGGAGCACTGTGAAAAAGAGAAATATTCCTTTGCTTAAATTTTTCTTTTAATAGTGTTAGGTTGAATTTTCATTAGTTGAACATAGCTATGACCCGACCCCTGTAGTGGTTGTTTATGAACTATTTCAAACCAATTAGTTTTTTTTTTAATGCTCAACTGTATTTTTCTTTTTTCTTTTTTTCTTTTATAGTTTATTGTCAAGTTGTTTTCCATATAACACCCAGTGCTCTTCCCCACAAGTGCCCTCCTCCATGCCCATCACCCACCTTTCCCTCTCCCCCTCCCCATCAGCCCTCAGTTTGTTCTCAGTATTCAAGAGTCTCTCATGATTTGCCTCCCTCCCTCTCCCCATGGTGCTCTGTTAGGTTTCTCCTGTTCACATGTGAGTGCAAACATATGGTATCTGTCCTTCTCTGCCTGACTTATGTCGCTTAGCATGACCCCCTCGAGGTCCATCCACTTTGCTAC
>NC_043715.1:29295196-29301228 GCF_006229205.1 Suricata suricatta | reverse complement strand
GTTAACTCTTTAATCTAGATAGAATTTATTTGGTTATAGAGTGAATATCTAACACAGGCATACTTTGCTTTATTGTGCTTCACAGGTAATGTGTCTTTTGTGACAACCCTGTGTTAAGCAAATGTATCAGTGCCATTTTTCAACAGAATTTGCTCACTTTGTATCTCTTATCAAATTTTGGTAATTCTCTCAAATTTTTTAAACAGAGGGCACTTTTAGGAGGCAGCCCTTTTAAAATATTTTTTTAATGTTTTATTTATTTTTTTGTGAGAGAGAGAGACAGCACGAGCAGGGGAGGGTCAGAAAGAGAGGGAGACACAAAACCTGAAGACAGGCTCCAGGCTCTGAGCTAGCTGTCAGCACAGAGCCTGACGCAGAGCTCAAACCCACGAACCTTGAGATCATGACTTAAGCCGAAGCCGGATGCTCAACCGAGCCACCCAGGCACCCCTCTCTCAAAATTTCAAACTTTTTCATTATTATGGTCATCTTTGATCAGTGATTATGACTCATTGAAAGCTCAGCTAAATGAATCTTTGGTTAGCATCTTTAAGGTATGAAATTTTGTTTAAAGATATAATGCTATTGCACACTTAACAGACTATAGTATAAACATCACTGGGAAACCAAAAACTCATCTGACTGGCTTTACTAAACCACAGTATCTCTGAGCCATGTCTGTACCAGAGGAATGGTCGGTCATTTCCTCCAGCTGCTTTTTGGGACTATTGCTGACTTATGTTTCCATGTTCACAATCCCACTGGCCATATAATTGGAATTAGACCAAACCTATACAATGGATGGATTAAACTATATCATTTAAATATTTGGTCTAAACTAGTGTGTCTTTGTTATTCAAAGTTAACTGATTTTTCTACAAGGGATAAGATTATTCCAAGGTATGTTAATACTGTAGTAAAAGTTTTTCATTTTCTAAGATTTTGCTGCTTTCTTACCTGTTTTCCCCAATTTTTTTTAAATGTTTATTTAATTTACTTTTGAGAAAAAGAGAGAGTGAAAATGTGAGTAGGGGAAGGGCAGAGAGAGAGAGGGAGACAGAATCCCAAGCAGGCTCCATGCTGCCAGTACAGAGCCCAACATGGGGCTCCAACCATGTGAGATCATGACCTAAGCCAAAAATCAAGAATTGGACGCTCAACCAATTGAACCACCCAGGCACCCCCCTCTTTTTATTTTAAAAGAAAAGTTGGAAGAATCTTACATTGAACACCCAATTATCAACCATTAACACTTTACTACCGTTGTTCATTTCACCTGTGAATACTTTAAACATTCTCCTATATAATCCAGTAGTATCAATACCAAAGGAATTTAACAAATTTTAATATTTAACATTCAAGTCCACATTAAGTTTTCCCACTTGTCCCCAAAATGTCCTCCTTACTGTGCTTTTCTGTGCTGAATGCAGTGCAAGTTCTGCATGTGAGTGTCCTGTCACCTCCTCCTCACTCCAGAACAGCACCTCCCCCATCTACTCTTCTCCTCATGACACTGACATGTTGGTTTGAGGAGTCTAGTCTCTTTTTTAACATGTGTTTATGAATACGAGCATCATAGGCCTGTGGGATCAAGCTGTCCTCCTAAACACAGCACAGGATTCCCAGTGATCCAGCCTTCCTGCCTCAAGGACACTGTGTTCTTTCCCCGTTTCTCCTGCTTCCTGGATGTCAGCACCTCACTGATCACCTTTCTCAGGAAGGTCTGATGCAAGCTTCCCCCACTCGCGGACAGAGGCCGCCGCTGCCCAGATGGGCACTAACAGGACTAGCACACGGCGCTGTGCGCAACGTCCGCTGCTCCCTTTGGACAGAGACGCTGCCTGCCCCAGAAATAGATATTCAATCTTCAGTTTAGAGATCGAGGTTTTCTTAACAAAAATTTGGGGATTTTTACTCCATTTAAAATTCTAAACTCCAGATTTACAGCAGAGTGAACTGTAAGTAAACAAATAGGAAAAGGAAGGAATGAAAATAAATCTAAATCCTTTACTCTATTTCCGCCTTAACGTTGTCCCCCCAACCCGATTTCTGCTCTGCTGGGACTTACTGGCCACCTTTCCCTGGTAGTTCCCGTTACTCATGAGTACGGAGCGTTCGCCACCAGTCCCATCCACCTAGCACCTTAGGCATTTGGGGATTAGTAAACGCCAGAATTTGAGATGGCTCACCTTTGAAGGACTGTTGCTGAAGTAGTAGAAAATCTTTTCTCTCGGAGAAAGAGTTGTTTCATTTTTATGTGGAGAAATGTAGATGGGATGATTCTGAGACAGCTGGATCCGGCGAGGAGAGCCTGTCCTTATAAACGGGTAGGGGGAGAGAGGAGGAGCATCCATCTGTTCGGGGGGAAAATCAGCAGTCCTAAGAAAGGTAATGAAATTTCTAACCAGGTATTTTTTATGAAAATGGTTATTTAAAACAATTTTTTAAATGTTTATTTTTGAGAGAAAGAGGGAGCAAGGGAGGGGTTAGAGAGAGAGGGAGGCCCAGAATCTGAAGCAAGCTCCAGGCTCTGAGCTGTCAGCAGAGCCCGAAGCAGGGTCTGAACCCATGAACCTCAACTCAAGATCATGACCTGAGCCAAAGTTGGATGCTCAACCAACTGAGCCACCCAGGTGCTCCTGAAAGTGGTTATTTTTACTGAAAGAGAGGTATCCTAAACCAGCAGCTTTATGAATGGTAAACAGTAATGTTTTAGCAGCAACAATTACACCTAATGAAAACCATACAAATAACACGTAAGTGCTGGCTTTGTGCTAGTCACTGTTTTAAGCATTTTTAGTACCTTATAGCATTTAATCCTTAACCACAGCAACTCTATAAACTAGGGATTGCTCCTATTGCCATTTTATATATGAGGAAACGAGGCAGAAAGAAAGCTACATAGATAGTTTGGGGCACCTGTGTGGCTCAGTTGGTCGAGTGTGGGACTTCAGCTCAGGTCATGATCT
Source organism: Suricata suricatta (assembly GCF_006229205.1). NCBI lineage: Eukaryota > Metazoa > Chordata > Mammalia > Carnivora > Herpestidae > Suricata > Suricata suricatta. The sequence goes on along the minus strand of NC_043715.1, from coordinate 29,298,259 downwards.
CACGGTTCGTGGGATCGAGCCCCGCATCGGGCTCTGTGCTGACAGCTCAGAGCCTGGAGCCTGCTTCGGATTCTGTGTCTCCCTCTCTCTGCTCCTCCCCTGCTTGCAGTCTCTCAAAAATAAACAGTAAAAGCATTTCTTAAAGAAAAGAAAGCTAAGTTTTGGCAGTTTCTCTCTTGTATCACAGTACTTTTAGGGAATCCAAATACCATCTTATTCTTACTTAATGCTTCATGATAAAAGAAATTCTGTTGGTTAGTCATTGATTTCTGTTAGAGATTTCCTCAGTTTTATTTAATAGAAGAAATGATTTATAAGATCAGTTTACATACAAAGCAGCTCAGCCCGTGTGATTCCTCCTCCCTCACAAGTGAAAAAAAAGTATGACATAATCCCTTTCACACTTACGACGTTTGCCTGGGAGTACTTCATGGCAAATGTTTTAATTTGTTTTATGTAAATGTTGTTGTAGAACTGGATGAGGTCGCCCCTCTCCTCCTCCTCCATGTCGCTGTTGGCGCCTGTGAGGCGAGTCGGTGTCGGAGGGGCGCTGCTGGGCTGTGGGACCGGCAGGGTGCTGCTGGACCTCATGACGGGGCTGGAGTCTCTGCTGGCTGCAGCGGGCAGGCACGGGGCAGTAAACAGAGAGAGCGCTAGGGCAGCTTGTTTTTAAGAAGAAAATGCAGTCAGATAAAGGCCGACAGCTACCGTCTGTACTTGTTTAAGGGCAGCAAGTGGGCACTCCCTTCTCCGCCCCAGGGAGAAAGCGCAGGATACCGAGCATTAACCGGACCCGCTGCCATGAATGTAACCAAAGCTTACTGAGTAGTCTTCATTAATAAGTGACACTAGAGTTTTAGGACCTGTGCCCTGCATTCAGTGATGCAAATCAATAGTTAAGGGTGGTATTTCCATAGCACGGTTTCAGTTAGCCTGCCAGACTTTTCTGGAACTCAGGCCAACAAATTCCTGCCGGAAACCTTGTCTAATGTCCCTGGAGAAAAATGTTACGCACAGTGTGCCTCCAGGCTATGGGATGAAGGACAAACAGCTTCTACACTAAATTTAGAACTGTTTGTTCCAACAAATGTTTTGCCAATATTTTCAGTTTCTCTAGTCATAATTTCATTTAGTGAGCCTTAGTCTCTAGGCCTAAAAAGTGAGACGCTCCCAATTTTTTTTTGTGTTCATAAAGATCTTCAACGCTTACTTCTGTCTCTGTTTAGTTCTGTTGGAGAATTCTGATGGCTTCTGCTGTCACTGCTGCCGGAGTTTCTTCTTTTCCTTCTCCCCTTTATCAAAACACTTCTGTACACCTTCAGAGACCACAAGAAGGGGACAGAGTCATTGAGCATATCCTAGACTGTATGACTTTGATGTTTAAATCTCAGAACAAGTCCATTTGGTAGAGTTGTCCTCCTCAGGGAGGTTAACAAATGCAGTCAAGGTTAAAGATCTATTAAATAACAGATCCAGGACTTCTATTAGGGCCTGTTTGGCCTCAAATTCCAAATACAGGCCTATAAAAAAAAGTAGGATCTAAAGAGCAGCACTAGCACCAACCATAAAATCAAGTTACTGTAAGTCAGATACAAAGATCCTGCACACCTATCCTTTGAGATAAATGAACAGTTTTAAAGGTACAATGAGTTTTAAGTTTCTGTTTAATGTCTCGGTTGAATGTACGGTACTGGTTTGGGGACCAAGCCAGCCTGACAGGTGACAGAGAAACCAAATAGCTTCCTCGGTGGACATCTGTCTTGTGATTATCCGAATTAAGAAGAAATCAAACACTTCACCTCATCTTTTGGAGAAAATAGGGCTTAAACTAATCAAGATGGGAGGTTGTCTGTCCATAATTAAAGAAGATCAAAGAAAAGACTTCCTTAAAAGTAGCATCTTAGTGTTTTTACCCTGGAGAAGAGACCATAGAATCAAAGACTTTAAGCTTTTCTCAGCCCTGAGAGAAAACACAGTTACCTGGCTCCGGGCCTGTGGCTGAGTCCTATAACAACGCATAATATTCTGGAAGGACTTGTCTTCTTTTGTGACCTGGAAAAATAAGAGTATCCTGAGAGAGAAATTGACTTCAAGCAAAATGTTCTGAAGAGCTCTGTGACTCTGCTCCCCGGTGCAAGTGGTGACCATCATATAAACAAACAGCCATGTCAAGTCTCTGGAAGTGGTCCTAAGGGCATATGAAAAATGAAGAACTATGTATTCAAGAAAACCTATTAAAATTCAATAACAAAAGAGGGAGTAAGTGCTATCTGAACAAAGACATGCACTAAAAAAGTACAGTTAACAAACGAAGAATTCACCAGAGGGACAAAACAGATTTAAATTGGCAAAAGAAAAAAAAATTAAACTTGAGATAGGCTGTGGAATCTGAAGAACAGAGAAAAAGGAATGAAGAAAAATGAACATAGCTTTAGGGAGCTGTGAACATCATTCACCAAACATACACAGGAGAGAAGCAGAAAAAAGGTTAAAATAAATAAAGGTTCAGTGCTTTCCAAATTTAAAACACAGTAACCCATACATCCAGGAAGTTCTAAGAATTTCAAGTATAGGATCAATGCAAAGAGATCCATACCCAGACATATAGTGAAAATGCTGAAAGCCAAAGGAAGGGAGAAAATCTTGAGAGCATCAAAACAAAAAACGTCTTGCTTACTAGGAAACCCCAAGGAAGTAACAGGTACCTTCGCATCAGAAACTACAGAAACTGGAGACAGTGGAACAACATATTCAAAGTGTTTAAAGTAGGGACACCTGGGTGGCTCAGTCGGTTAAGCATCCAGCTTCGGCTCAGGTCATGAGCTCATGGTTCGTGGGTTTGAGCCTGCGTCGGGCTCTGTGCGGGCAGCTAGCTCAGAGCCTGGAGCCTGTTTCAGATTCTGTCTCTCTCTCTCTGACCCTCCTCTGCTCGAGCTGTCTCTGTCTTTCAAAAATAAAAACATTAAAAATAAAATCTTGGGGCACCTGGGTGGTCCAATCAGTTAAGCGGCTGAGTTGGGCTCTGGCCATGATCTTACCATTCGTGGGTTTGAGCCTCATGTC
>NC_043715.1:29293764-29295096 GCF_006229205.1 Suricata suricatta | reverse complement strand
GTAGTGGGACATCTGTGTGTAACTTCTGACTCCCCCAAAATGCACCTATTAATAGCCTTCTATTGATGGGAAGCCTTACCAACAACATAAAAACAGCTGATTTACACAGATTTTGTGTATATATTATATACAGTGTTCTTAAGCTAGAGAAAATACTGAAATCATAAGGAAAAGAAAATGCAGTACGTTATAAAAAAAATCCATATGTAAGTGGATCCATTTCAAATCCGTGTTTGAAGGTCAACTCTACTGCCAGTTCTATACAGACTCTTCTAAAAAGTGAAGATGATAAGCCATCTCAGGAGTTGAAGAAAAAACATTTGACAAAACATTCATTCATGATAAAACCTCTCAGGGAACTTAATCTGATAAAGAATACATACTTAAAAAAATCTACGGCTACCATCATACTTAGAAGGCATTCAGTCTTCCATCATTTCTTTTAATTACTAATTTTTTAAGTGTATTTATTTTCTTTTTAATTTTTTTTAAATGTTTTATTTATTTTTGATACAGAGAGAGACACAGCATGTGAGGGGGAGGGGCAGAGAGAGGAGACACAGAACCAGAAACAGGCTCTAGGCTCTGAGCTAGCTGTTAGCCCAGAGCCTGACGCGGGGCTTGAACCCACAAACATGAGATCTGACCTGAGCCGAAGTCGGAGGCTTAACCAACTGAGCCACCCAGGCGCCCCAATGTCCGCTATTAACATCAGCCACAAGCCAAGGATATCTGCTCTCACCACTCCTATTTAACATAACCATATGCAAGGGCATATACAATAAGGCAAGATAAATAAGGCATATGGACTGAAAAGAAATAAAGCTGTCTCCATACACAATGTGATTTTCTCCAGAGAAAAATCACAAAATCTAAAAAATGTTAGCGGAACTAGTAAGATTAGCAAGGTTCTAAGACTAATATACAAAAACCAAATTTACTTCTGTATATTAAAAACAAGTGAGAAGTAGGAATTTTCTAAAGCACTATAACATTAAAAACTGCTTTGGGATAAGTCTTGACAAAAGATGTACAAGATTCATATCCTGAGAACTACAGAACATTGGTGAAAGAGACTGGGGAGAACATGGAGAAATAGAATTGGATGACATTTTCAAGATGTCTGTTTTCTTCTACTTAATCTATAAATTTAACCCAGTTCCTGTCAAAATCCCAGAATTATTTGTGCAAGTTAGCAAACTGGTTCCCAAATGTATATGAAAATGCAAAGGAACTAGAATAATTAAAACAATTCTGAAAAATTTGGCAGACTTACATTCTCTGATTTCAAGACTTGCTATAAAGCTGTTGTTACCGAGACAGTGTGGTATT
>NC_043715.1:29270547-29293664 GCF_006229205.1 Suricata suricatta | reverse complement strand
GAAACTTCTAGAAGAAACCAGAGAACAAAATCTTTGTGAACATGGTTTACACAAAGGTTTCTTAGATAACACCATCAAAAGCACAATCCATAAGCACAACCCACAAAAGACTGATAAATTGGACTTCATCAAAATTAAAAATTTCTTTTTAAAAGATGAAGAAAAGCCAAAAGCTGGGAGAAAATTTTACAAACCTCTTACCTGTATCTACAAAACAAAGGATTCTCAAAATTCAAAAGAACTAACCAAAATTAAAACTAGGCAAAAGATACGAACACACTTCATCCATGACATGCCTATTAGAATGGCTAAAATCTAAAAAATGACAGTAACAGATTCCGGCGATGATGTGGAACGCCGGAAGCGTCTATGTATTGCTGCTGAGTGCGGAAGGATACAGCGTAGCTTGCACACCTGGAAAACGCCGGACCGCAGCACCAGTAATTTCACGTCTGGGTGTTTATTTTCCCTAAGGCTCATACAAAAACATGTTCATGAATGTTTAGGATTATCCCTAATTGCCAAAGTGTAAGACAAGCCCCATGTCCTTCAGCCGGCTAGCGGACAGATAAGCCTGTGGTACGCCCGATAATGGGCAGCAGCTTTGCCATCAAGGTGAATAAAGTACTGATAAACTCAGCAATATACATGAACTTCTGATGCACTGGTGCGTAAGTGAGAAGTACTAGATTCATTAGGCCACTTACTATAGGGTTTCACTTCTGTGATGTTCTGGAAAAGGCAAAACTATAGGGACAGGAAACATCATTTGTGTGGGGGTAGCTTAACTAGCAGTGTGGGAATTTTTTGGAACAAAGAAACTTTGTAGTTACATGATTGTATGTGTTTGTCAAAACATGCAGAAGGGTACACTTAGGGTGAATTTTACTATATGTAAAGCTTTAGAAAATGATATTTTTGTGCAGAAAAAAGTTACATTAAGCACCTAGATCAGTGGCTTTCATTCCTATCGCTACGTGGGAAGGCTTAAAAAAACATTTTAGCACAGAATTATGAGTTTCTCCAATAAATAATAGCAAAGTTAGACACTGGTTGAAGAAACATTTGTCATGATTCAGTAGACAAGGGGAGATCAGAAGTACCTTGGTCAGGGCGTCTGGGTGGCTCGGTTGGTTAAGCATCTGACTTCCGTGGGTCCCCATCTCACGTCGGGAGTCCGAGCCCCGTACTGGGCTTCATGCTGGTGATGTGGAGCCTGCTTGGGATTCATTCTCCACCCCCCGCCCCCCCACCCTCTCCTTCTGCCCTTCTCTCCCTCTCCCACCCCTTCAAAATGAATAAACAAAATAAACCTTGAGTCTGAACCAACCTGTACTATCCTAACATTTACACAACCATGAGGAAAGAATTCTGAGATGCCACACAAGATAATTAGCATGATTGGGAATCATTACTGACACCGGTCCAGGCAGTTCCAGTGGACTGGTACAGCTTGTTGAATATTATTACGGTGCTTATATTACTAAACAGTTGGAGGGAAATAATGCATCAGTAGGGGATTAAACTAGGACACAGACATACTATAGGATACTGCATAGCAGTTAGAGACACGTGATGCATATATACTGATTCGGGAAGATCAAAGATGAAATGTCGACTGAACAAATACTCCAAACAGCATGTAAGATGTAGTATTTCAATTTAAAAAAAAAAAAACTTACTACACAATATTACATTTGTATTGAGAGCATTCCTAGAGAGCAGAAGGCTACACAGTAGCCTGACTGGTTCAGGGAATGAAAGAGAACCGTAGTTACCCTGGGGGTGAAGACAGGAAATCTAGGCACACGCTGTATGTTTTTTTGAATAAAAATTTATTCATGTTTTAAATATGTGATGTGTAAGATCACATATAAATTGTATGTAATGTAAATTGTATATAAATTATATGTAATGTAATTAGCACTAATGTACAATATATATTAATGTACGGTATGTCCTGTGTATATTAAGTTATACAGTTGAACACTGTAATATGTCCCATAATGATATATTCATTATATACAAATAACACTTATACAATTAACAATTTAAGGAATACTCAAGTAAATGGCAGACTGAGGGATTGGGAACGCAAGAGGGCAGAAGTCAAAAGGAAGCTTTCTTAAGATGGTTAAGATTTGAGAAGGTGCATATGCTAATAACACTGGTGATTTTAAAACCTCAGAAAAATTTGTTCAAAATAAAGAAAATATTATAAATAAAATATGTCTAGGATTAGTCTTCAGTCTGGGGACTGGGAGATGAGTGAGGGCATAGACCAAGTCAGACCGGCCAGAACTGGTGAGGTGGGGTAATGGTCGTGGAGGATTTCATTACACTCTCCCTACTGTCCTGTTTGAGATTTCCTGTAATAAACACAGGAGAGTAAGCTGACTATATTTTCCATAAGGAACACATGGAAATGAAGTAGCACGTGAAAAAAGAATTTGTAACCACCAAACTCCCAGAAAATAAGGTGCTGACTTTTGGGCCTTTGGAGAAACACTCTCCCCAGCATCCTGGCAGGTCCTCTCTGTCGGGGCTCCTCGTGTTCACCACAGAACAAGAAAGTAATTTGCCTAACTTTTCTCAATTCTCCCAAGGATGAAAAATAACTAGTACCTTCTAGATCATACAAACAAATTACCTACAATGGGTGCCTTAGGGAAGTAAGACTTACTTGTCCTGTGAATTCCAGTTGACAGCAGCTGCTAAATGAGTAACAATGGACTGAAAAAGGCATAATAGTGTAAAATTACACTCTTTTCAAAAAGGACAATGGAGATGTAGGGAGTTGAGGAAATATGGCATAGCAAGGCGGTGCTCCATAACTATTATAAAGAAAAAAAAATCACAAACTTGCAATCTCTTACTTTTGGAAAAGCGTGCATCAGAATCCCCCCTGGGGTATGTCCAAAATAGAAAGCACTCTTCCCTCCAGCCCAGGCAGGAGTGTCGCCAGCTGAGGAGTGAAACTGGAAGGATCTGACTTAGTTCTTTTCTTTATAAAGAGGTTATCCTCTTGAAGGTAAACTCTTCATTCGAGGTTCTTGGGCTGACCACTGAACTATGCCGAATAGCATTTTAAAGTTCTGTATCTATGTTTCCCCTCTCTAGAGGCTGAGAGAAATTAACAGTATGATACGGACAGGAGAAACTCCAACCAAAAAGAGAGGGATTCTCTTGGAAGATGGAAGTGAGTCACCCGCAAAAAGAATTTGCCCAGAAAATCATTCTGCCTTACTGCGCCGTCTCCAAGATGTAGCTAATGACCGAGGTTCTCACTGAGGTTAGTCTGGCGTGTTGACGCGGTCTTTTCCCGAACCCTGCCCGGCAGCACCATCTAACGCATGCTCGAGTATGGGCTCTTTCCCTAATCTCCAGTATCCTGTGGATATTTCTCCTCATCCCAGCTGCCTTTTTCCTACCACCAGTGCTTGCCATCAAGGCTGCTTAGAATCCAAATGTGGATTTTTAACTCTTCAGCAAAGCTTTTACAAGAGCTGCAGAGAACAGAGCGTGCTCACGTCTGTGTGTCGGAGGGGACCGCTGTGGCTGTGCTCCAGCAGAGGGACTGTGTTCCGGCTCGTTCCCACCCGTGTCGTGGTCAGTTGCTGGCCCTCATGAAACGCAAAACAGAGACTTGGGGGTGTGTCCCCAAACGCCTGGTAGGAGTGGGAGGTTTGCATTCCTCCAACAGAGTAGGGGCAGAAGCCCGGATCCGGAGGCCCTCGGTTCGTGCCCCAGCCTCCCGTCCCCTCTCCCTGTTAGGGGCGGCAGTGAGGGAGGTGCTGGGTTGTCTGGTGTGCAATGTGCGAGTGAACTTGTATAAGAAGCGGCACTTTAGGGCTGTAAAGAGCATGGTGTGACCCAGATTTGGCTGTACATTTGCGATGGCACTTTCTACAATGTGAACCTTATTACGTACAAAACTCCCAGGCTAAACATTGCAATATCATCTTTGATGCTTTTGTACTTTTTTAAACTGTTGAAGCCCCAGTAGCTACCTTTGGACATGTGTTTTTAATTCTCCAGTGTTTTGTTAATAGGGATCAGTTGGCTAAGTAAAGATTTTTAAATCAAGTTGAATTAAGGGAATTTGAAAAATTCTGACCTCTTCCTTAGGAGGTAGTTATCCTGAAAGACACGTGTCTATTGAGGTGATAAATTTAACATATCTTTGGGTGTGTTCCTGGCTGTCTAAAAAATAGGTTGGAGAATTTAGGTTTTTATTAGTACATAGTACCATTTACAAAATTAGAGATGTTATTTAACAGCTGTTGAATTCTATATATACCTTTATTAATCACTCTCGTTCCAGCAGTTTTAAAGTTGAATGAATAATCTTATTTAGGGAGAAAATTCAATTGTAAATTGAATCAGTATAAACCAAGTTACTGGGTAACTTCATATTGCTCTGAAAGAAATAGGGAACTTACACTGTTCAGTTAGAATAGTGGTCTGCAAAAATATTTATAAAACCTCTCAAGATACTTACTGCTACTGTAATTTTATATGAAAATAAGTGTATTTTTCAATAAAGCATTTATAAATTAATCTTTGTTTAGTTACATTGAGAAAGGGGTAGCTAGTTTCCTGCATAAATGACAAAGAACAGTCATTCACTGGTTTATTTTGTCTCTACAAAACACATTAGTCACTCATCATTTAAATATCTGACTTCATTAGAAACTGTTTTAACACTTTTTCTCCCTCCTGCCATAAAAATACAGTAAGTAATTTGTTTAAGAAAACCAAACAAACCACCACAAATGAGCGCTCTGCTCTCCCCTCCCTCACCTAACATGTGCCTCAGTGACGACGGGAGTTGGCAGGTCAGTGGGACTGCAGGCTGGGGCCCGAGGCTCCGCTCTCCCACCTGCCAGAGCTAGCGAGCTGCGGGGCCTGCTCGCCCTCCCTCTCTTCCCGCATCCGAACATACGTGCACTGAAGCCATGGGGGTAAAGTCACTGGATAGCGCGCCCAACGCTCTACTCTATTCGCGTAAATGAATGCAACTTACCTGTAGCATTATATTCAGAAAAATACTTAAGCCTCGAGGCCCCAAAATATTTGGAGTACTGAACCAGATAACCACCCTACAGACACTTCTGACAGAAGTAACGCATTAAAGAGAGGTTTCCAAAACTCGCCGTTAGAACCTACGCATCCGCGGACACACTGACGGCAGTCCTTGTTTGCACAGTTTTACTCCTCTGGCCGCCCTCTGCCACCGGTCAGCTCTCAGCAGGCCCACGTCCGGCAGGAAAGCGCACGGGGCACCGGGCTCGCCAGTGCTTAAGTTGCTGCCGTTTTCTCTTCTTTACTGAAAGGTTGCACCGAACCAGGCTTTACCCACGACAGGCCAGCAACGTGGACACTTTTATTGTGCTGTTCTTCAGGCTTCTTCTAGGCATAATCAAGAACAGACATCAAAAATACGACTGAGGAGTTGGTACTGTGCCCAAATTTCCGTTTCCCAAAAAGTTACTTGTATATAGAACGAGCGGTCGCCAATGAAAACCTTTCAGAAAGCAAACAGTTCGCTATTCCAAAACTGGCTACGTACGTACTTTCTGAGTCAGCATCTTCTCTCTGGCTTCGTCATGTACAGAAGGATTCCACGGAGAAAAGCTTAAGGAAGAGAAAAATATTAAACCACTTGGTTTACTAAATATGTAAACTATTCATTGTTTCAATACTGAAGTCGGTCGCCTTAACAAGACCGAACAAGGAACGAGGATCCGTTGTCAAACACGTAAGTGTCAGACGTTCATCTAAATGATTCCCTCACAGGACAACTATCCCTTCTAGAGCACTTTACACGGCTTCGCTCACCTCAGCCTCTCGGCCACCCCTGAGGTGCTGTCTACAGGGGAAGAAAGTGCAGCCATAAAGCTAAGTAACTGCTCTGGGTCACCCAAGCCAGGAGGCACAGACACCAGCCCGTCTGTCTGCAGAGCACAAGCCCTTACCCACGGAGCCACGCGGCCTTCCCAGCACATCTGTTGTTAAGGAGCAAATTCACCAACCCAGTTCTCAACGTCGGACACTTCCAAGACTAGGTATCGTAGTGCTAAAGGAACACAGGACTTACACTATTCAGGCCCTTCCTTTCCCCAAATCTGAATGTCAGCGGGGCACGGGAATTGGGCTCCAGCCAAAACTGCCACCTGAAAAGTCTGGATTTGAATGGTGCATTCCAAAGATCCTTAGGAAATCCAAGTCACTAAAGAGCTAGCTATTGGCACAATTTGCTAGTCGATGTAAATAAAGCTTTTTGCTTAAGGGAAAGCCCAAGAGGTATCAGAGATCAAGTTGCCAACAAATTGTAATGGTTGTAGGTTAACAGATTATACGCTTTCCCTTTCAACCCATTCTGGAAAACCAGCTGGAAAATGAGTACAGGACGGCAAAGCACAGTTTCTCTAGATCACATACCACTTACCTAATCGCATAGGGGTCTTCTATTTTAGGCTGGTCGAACAGACGAGCGGTGCACATCTTAACACTGTCAACCACTTTGCTTTTGAAAAGCTGAACATCCTTTTCATACCTGTGTCAAAAGTTTAAGTCGAAAAGTCACCAACCTAATCTACTTCCCTGCATCTTCAAATGTATCTGAAATAAATAACAAAGCAACAAATAGCAAAGCAACGTACAGGACTGCAGCCTCTGGGTTTAGGGGGCTTGCCGTATCGATCTTGTAGAAAACTCTCCGTGCATACATTAAAACTTGCCAAATATGATTATGGTTCCGCCTAAAGGGAGACATGTATGGTTACGGAAGCATCCCCTTGCTGACCTGGAGCACCAAAGTAAACGCTTACTTACTGACCTCCACTTTGCAAACGCTCTCTTCACGTCCAGTTCACCTGAGGTGGGATCGACCAGTGGGTGAAAGACGGGAATATCAAACACCAGGCGCTGTATTTAGAGAGAGACGCTCCCTTTAATGGAAGCAAGGAGCTTATGAGACCCACCCAGACCGCCGCACAGGGGGCTGCAGGCAAGGCCGTCGTGCTGTTTTAAGTCAGAGGGGGATGCTTAACAACCTCCACCATGTTCCTGTCAAACTCCATTTTTACAGGAGGAAAGGGGGGCAGGGTCCCTCTGCTATGGCACAGCGGTCGCCACGCACATGGTCGGTGCTGGGGCCCAGCTCCCAGCCTCCCTTGCACACCCCCCAGCAGAGAAACAAGGGCAGGGGCTGGCATGGCAAAAGATAACAACAAACACAAAAAGTCCCTTGAAAGATGACCGGGTAGACCAAACACGTTTGGAAACTGAAATCATAAAATCATGAGCTCAGGGAAAAGGACCAAGCAACCCTGCAGCCCTGCAAGCCCCCGTTTTGGACCCAACAAACGAAGCCAGACTAGATTCCTGACTTACTGGACAGTCACCATCTGGGTAGTTATCAGGGATGTAAACTGTAAACTTAAATACACCATCCTGATACAGTCCATGCCGTATGAATATTACTCCAAACCACACTGGAGGGAAAAATAAGAAACAGTTGAGGCCTAAGCTGTGTCAGAGGACCCAGATCCGCTAAGAATTAGAGTGAGTCCCTCTTACTTAACGCCGAGCGGTAGGAGGGCTGCACGTAGACCCCCGGGAGCTTCTGCTTCACAACCAAGGTGCTGAAACGGAAGCAGAAGAGTGAGTCATATGGAGGGAAACGGCACGCATGCGTCCAACAACCCACCGTTCGCTTTTCGAGAGGAGGAGGAGTCCTTCAAGGGGCAGCTGACACCTGACGCACAAGCCACGTCACCACGCTCTTCCGAGGCCCGGCCTGTGGCCGGCCCCCACCCCCGCTTCAGAACTCAAGCTCGCAGAGACACGAGGAGCCCCTGAGGGCCCTGCACTAGGAAATTCAAGCCAAACAGGGATACGCAAAGAATCAGGTTTTCCTCCCAGAAGCCAAGTTTCCCAAAACATCATCTCAGAAACCGGCCGGTAGGTAGGGCGGGACAAGGCAACCTGATTTCAGTACTGGACATTCAATGTAAGGGAAACGAGAGGGTATGCTTCTCCCTTTTGTGACTGTGGACGATAGGTTTCGCCCCCACGCCTTCAAAAGCCATTTGAAATGCAGCTGTAGGCAATTAAGAATAAAAACCGCACAGGCTTGCCGTCACCGAGGTCTGGACCCCAGTCGGTGTGGCAGAGCGCTGGGCTCAGACATGTGGCGTCATGGGGAAGGCAGGCATCGGTGCCCCCAACTCAGGCACCTGGACGCCGTGGGCGCTGGGGCAGGGGGGACCCATGCACGGACAGCAGTGGTACTGGCTCTCCTGGGAGGCTGAGGAAGGATGGCAGGGGCCTGACCCTGAACAACGCTGACCCACGGCCTTTAACTGTGTCACGCGCCAAGCCTGAACTTTGTTAGAGAAGCAACTTTTGGACCTTAGCCGACTATCCCTATTACCTACTTGTGGTCACACTTACTTATTAACATTTTTTAGTAGTTACCACATTTTTTGGTGACTGAAATCTAGCAAGTCAACAGCAGCAGGGCTGGCGGACGCCTGTGCCACAGGGAGGCCACAATAGAAGCCTGTCCGGCCCGCTGCCCGGCCGCAGACACAAGGCCTCCATTATAAAGCTGAAGGGGACCCCTGCCACCGAGTCACACCCCGCCAGCTGCGCTGGGGCCTCAGCCCCTCTGACCGTGACGACACGGGTACAGCGAGGGAATGCTTGGGGACGCTCGGGGACACTGTACAAAGAGACTTAACGATGACAGAGGTGAAGACTTCGTTCTCCACACTTCGGGCCGGGAACAAATGAGCAGACCCAACGCCATGGGAGCCCCCGCAGCGGGCCAGGCGCGGCCACTCCTCCCGTGACTGACACGTGCGACCTCAGGTTCGTACCCGCACGGAGCCCCGGTCTCTGTAACCCCCCGTGACCGCCGCCGCCTGCCTTTGCGGGTCACACAGCAGCACTCAACCCCCTCCAATGACCGGCCTCCCACTACGCGGAGGCAGCGCGGACGGGACTTCCTAGCCTTCCCTTCTCTCCGCTAGAGGTTCCAGTTCGTTCAGTGTTGACACCCAAGGTCTGACTTCCTGACCCCTGCCTCTTCCTGACCCTCTGCCTGGGACCCCTCCTCCGTCTGTCAGGGGCCTCTTGCCAGGCGCCAGCTCAGTGGGGCACAGGCGCCCGCCTGGACCCGACCCAAGGGAGAGCAGACTGCCGCCCTCTGCTGCCGCTCTCTGCAGGCGCCCCTGCGGGCGTGGGCTCCTCGCCTCACACAAGGGAGCCGTGGACTCAGTTCCTGACCTGCTGACTTCAGTCTCTTCCTCTTGCTCCCCAAAACATACATGGAGATGGAAGCCCACACTTTCCTTTGCCTTTATTAATTTTTTAAATGTTTCTTTTATTTTTTAGAGAGAGAAAGCATGAGCAGGGGAAGAGGGGCACAGAGAGATGGAGACAGAATCAGGAGGCTCCAGGCTCTGAGCTGTCAGCACAGAGCCTGACGCGGGGCTTGAACTCATGAGCCAGGAGATCATGACCTGAACCAAAGTCGGACACTTAACTGACTGAGCCACCCAAGTAGCCCCCACATTTGCCTTTAAATCTGATTTACCAGATATCAGAGGGTAATGCGTTTGAGCTTTAAGATTCAACGACGCAGCCCTTTACAGAGTGCACTTGAATACTTTTCATTTTCATCATCCAAGGTCATTCAAAAATTAACCGATAGTTTAAGCACTTACAATTCTGCCAGAAGAGAGTATTCCAGGTAGAAGGGTCCATAAGAAGCATGTGTGCCGTTTGTGGACTGTGCTGCTGGCGCGGGGGATGTAGGCTTAGTAATGGGCAGAGCATTTTTGGGAATACAAGGCAGCTGTTTCTTTGGAGCGGTGCGTGGAGGGCTGGTCACCACGTCCCCTGTCAGTGCCTTCTCTTCACCATCCGATCGCTATTCAAGATGAAGTGGTGAGAACGTTTGTTAGCATGATTCTTGCTTTAAATGTTTGTTTATTTGAGAGAGAGAAAGAGAGAGAAAAGAGAGCATGCATGAGTCAGGGAGGGACAGAGGGAGAGGGGGAGAGAAATCCAAGCAGGCTCTGTGCTGTCAGCATAGAGCCCAATGTGGGGCTTGAACTCATGACCTGTGAGATCATGACCTGAGCCGAAATCAAGAGTCAGACACTTAATCAACTGAGTCAACCAGGTGCCCCTGTTAGGAGGATTCATTAAACCATGCGAGTACACATGATGTATTTTTATCCCTGACCTAAAAGCCAGAATGCCTCTCTCATAAGGACGTCCCAGCACCATGACCAAGGTGACCTGAAGGTCCTCTGAGCAGGCCAACCGTTAGAGAACGGAGCTGAAGGAAGACTAAAGCCCTGGGAAAGTTCTGTAAAGCGACACATCCTATAAAAACAATAAAGCCAGTATTTATTTACAGGGTTTACATGAAACAGAAACGGTTTCTTCTGGGGGGCCCCGGAGAGAGGACAAGGGGTTCTTTAGCAAACAGACAACTGTACAGGACTGGAAAGTCCCCTGCTCGTAGGTGCTGGGGAAGGTCAGGGGCAGAGCAGCTCAAAACCCGTCGTCCAGGTGGAGGAAGCCAGTCACCCCGGACGTCAGCACCTCACTTCGAATCAGCTGCTCTGATTCTGGTCTGTCTCTGGCAGACAGGACCCGCGTGTTCGGCGTCCACATACTGTCAGCCAGTCAGAGACATGGGTCTAACGAGTCAGAGATTAAACAAACCACCACTGCACAGGCCCGTCCTTGGCTCAAGTACAGCCGAAGGCTTTTTAAATTAAAAAAAAAATTTTTTTTTAATTTATTTTTGAGACCGATTGAGACACAGCATGAGCAAGGAGAGGCAGAGAGAAAGGGAGACACAGAATCAGAAGCAGCTCCAGGCTCTGAGCTGGCTGTCAGCACAGAGACCAATGCCAGGCTCAAACCCACGAGCGTGAGATCATGACCTGAGCCAAGGCCGGAGGCTCAACTGGCTGAGCCACCAGGCGCCCCAACAAAGGCTTTTTAATGAGCTGCATTAAAAATGGCATCATGTGCACAGAAGAAAAGATGATTAGTGGTGGCGGTCTCCTAAAGGTGGAATCAGGGCGTACGGTCATTCTCTTCTGGTCTGCATTATGCTTTCGTAAAACGCACTGTCCCTGCAATTTGAAAACAGACATTCTGTTTGGAAAAATTAAACCAGTGCCCTCACTGGACAGGTCTTTCTCAAGGCTTCTCTAACGGAATCCTGCAGATCAGGTAAAAAGACTACCATGTTAATGTGTCACAAATGTCATCATGTGTAAATATAACCAAACTCAAAAGAATCTTAGAATTAGGATTACCAGAACTGATTTTTATTTGAGCTGTGATCTCAGTCTCAGAAACTGACTTCAATTGGCAAACTAATTACTGCTTAAACTAAACCCTAGTGGCATCTGACTGGCTGGGTGGGAAAAGCACGTGACTCCTGATCTTGGGGTTGTGAGTTCGAGTCCCTGGGTGTAGAGATTACTAAAAATAAATAAATAAACCAAAAAAAAGGTATAACCTAAACCAGGACACCCAGGTAATTTTGTTAAGAATATAGGCAACCTTGGAACGAATTATTTTGACCTCTACTTTGACTCAAAGAGATTTCCTCACTAAATTTATCAACAACACCTACTTTGCGGACAGAGCTTGCAGACATGCTCCAGAAAGGGTTCATAACGTGAACTCCAACCAAAGAAATCCAGTGATCCGTGTCATCAAACTCTTCAGTCCTCAGAAGTCACTTTACCTAAAAATGAGATGAGAAACACAGAAACATACCAACACCAACAGTTAAGATTTCCAGGATAGTGAAGAACTAAATCTGACAATTTAAATAGAAGCTCAGCCTAGCATCATATAATAGTTATGAAAGCTTAGTGGGGAAAAAAGTTTTCAGAAAGTTTCCTTCAATACCCCCTCCTCCCTCTTCTACTGCAGTTTCTTTCCCCACTTTTATTTTATTTTGAGAGTGTGCGTGCACTTGAGGCTGGGGAGAGGGGCAGAGGGAGGGAGAGAGAATCTCACCCTGGCATCCTGACCTGAGCCCAAACCAAGAGCTGGACGCTTGGCTGAGCCACTCCTTGCCACCTGTAAATGCCCACAGCGATCTGGGTACCGAGTCCTTGGCCAGGATTCGGAATATGCAGCGATACAGTGGAGCTTAGGTGCCAGAAATGCAGCACGCACGCTGGACTGCGACAGCTGCCGCGGCATCACTGTGGGCAGCGGGCCACAGGCAGGGCCAGGGCTGGCGCGCCGCACCCGCGCGCACACAAGGCCCGTCGCTGTGCACGGTTAGGGGAGCTTACGAGCCAAGGAGACCGATTTAAGCATCTTAAGAGTTGTTTTCAGTACAAAATGATTCGCCCCAGCAAAAGTAGTAACCAAAGACCTAACAGAGAGAAGGTGGAACATATAAGGTAGAGAGGGATCACTGGGTCCTGGCAGGACCATCCCCGAGAAGTGGCTTATTTCCGCTATTTCTGGTGTGGAAACTGCTGGATTACCCACGGAAGGAGCTGCCAACATCTATGCAACAGAGGAGTGCAAAGAGACCTCTCCTGTACAAACCTTCCAGCAAAGCTTCAAGGAGTGGTCAAGAAAGTGGTCAAGAAAGTATGCCTCATAGGTCACAAAGTCAGTGGGTCATTTACTAAAAATACGGAGGCAGAGGCAGAGGAAAAGCAGCGAGCCAAGCTGGGGGAACAGCAGCTCCCGGGCTCCGGTGATCTTGCCCAGGCGCCGCCGTGTTTAACGCGGGTCTCCTGCAGGCACCAGCCCGCCCGCACCCGGTGGAAAGGCTGAGGGGTAGGAGGGTCAGAACTTGGCGACATTCTACTAACTTGTAAGAGGCGAATCATTAGAGAACCATGTACCGCCTGTCCCGGACAGCAAACCTGCATGGCGAGCCGGTGATATCCACAGGTGGGTCCCACGTCTCCCATACCTCCCTGATGCCAATTACTGCTGTTTTCCTTTCCACCACGTAATGCCACCCGGTAATTAAGTCAAAGGAATGAGGCTTCTGGTTCTTCCACTAACCTGTTGGCTTACGTCCAAGAAATAGCAATATTGCTGAGGCTCTCCACAAATCTGCCTTTCAAGGGGACTAGGACACGGATGAAAATGGTTGAGACATCAAAAATGTGTGCTGGCATGTTCCTGTTTGGCCCAAACAAAAACAATGCTGGTTTTCAGATCCAGAGTAATGTACAGCACCCGGCTGTCATCTAGGACAGATCTGACTTAACAGGGGACACCCTCCCTCTGGGACACAGGGCTCACCATCATGTAAATTTACTGGGGTGCATCATTCACCTGTATAGTCCCTTCCAAATCTAACACATAAGGACTCTATGACTTTGCCTTTACGAATCTGACAGTTACGAAACTTGCTGACAGTTCTTCCTGTCCTTAAGCTGAAGTTGTTTTCTACTGTTGCCAATATTTCCAATAGCACCATAATCACCTGGAAAAAGTGTCACTTTTAGAGAATACCTACACCCTTTATTAGATGTCTAGTCTACCCAGGCACAGTACAGCATTTTCCAACAGGAGTGACACAAATGGAAGGAAGCTCTAGGACAGAATTTGAAATTTTCTGCTGGTTCGTATGCTGGCCATATGAACCAAACACCGTCTTCCTTTATGTCACAAGCTGAGAAATTAGTATCTTGGACCTGTACAAATGATCTGAACGTGACATGCACCAAAACTTAAGAGAAAGGTGCTGCTTTCCTACGTGCCTTGGTCCCTAAATACGCACTGACTTAATACATCACCCTGAACAGCTTTAAATTCCACGTTAAGAGGAGCCCAAGCACGGGCCCGAGAAAAGACGAAAACAGCCCTGGCCCTGGCACTCCCTGCGGACAGTCGGGACGGGCACCCTCGCCCGGCGGAAATCCATCTCTGCACACGCACGGAATCCGGACAAACCTGTCTCGAGGTGATGCAAGGCAGGGGCCGTGTCTCAGCCTCGAAGCTAGCTCGCGGCCGGCCCCAGGCCCGCGAGCCCCTCCGGTGGGGAGCTAAGGGCCTCAAGGGCTCGGGGACGCCCACCTACCCTCAACCAGGGTGCAGGACGGAGACGGGGAGGGCTGGATGCGGACGGGGCGAGCCGGTCGGGCTTGCCTAGCACCCGGACACCTTCCAGCGCCGGCCCGTGGCCCGCTGCAGCCAGGGCAGCAGGTGCCTGCAAACGCGGACAGGTGCCCGGCCCCGCCCCCGTGTCCCAGCACGGCCGCCGTCGCTGCGGAGCCCAGAGAACGGGGTAGGGCAGACAAATGCCCGGCGACGCTAGCGGCCCGGGTTGAAGAGCTCCACGGCCCTCATGGCCCTCCCAGCTGGCCCAGCAGGCACCTCACCTCAACGTTTTCAACGCAGTACTCCCGGCTGCCGAGGGCCGTCGCGGCCCCACAGCATCTCTGGCCTCGGCACCAGCCCGGCCCGGCCCCTGCCTACTCCCCGCCCTGCTCTGGGTGTCGGGCCCCGCCCCCTACCCCACACCCCTGAGCCCGGACACTTCCTCCCAGCTTCCTGGCGCCAAATGGCTCCTATCCCTGTCCGTCAAGGACGGTCTTCCGGGGGCGTTAGGACGACGCCACTCCATCCTACCAATCAAATCTGCTCCTCTCGGGTGGGGCAGCGCTGGACCCTCCCCTTACGTAACAGCGCAGGGAGTGAACGGTCCTTCACGGAAGTATCGGCCCCGTGGGAGGGACGGGGAGGAAACAAACAAGCGCTTGAACATAATTGGTCGCGGCATCCGCCAGTCATAATAGAGACCGGCCCGTAGGTTAGTGCGTGGCCACTGCAGCCTTTTAGGGCGGCTGTTGTGACTGTGGTCTTTCCAAGCTAGGGCCAGGGCAGGGCCGGGGTGGGGCTGGCGGCCCTGAGAGTGCGACCTGCGGGCGGGCGGGGCCCGCGGGTGAGCAGACTGCTTTCGGGGAGCCATGAGGCCCCCCCTGTTGCGCCACTCGGTCCGCCAGGAGTGGCTGTCAGGTCAGGGGAGTCTATGGGAACGTTTTATGTAACGTTGACAGATGCCCGTGTTCTCTGTCTCTGAGTAGGAGGAGCCCATGGTGGGAACTAAACTCCCCGGTCATCGCTTGGCTGTAGCTTCTGCCAGAAGAGCTTTTAAAAAATGTACCAATCAGACAGAGCCCATAGAATCCGCGTAGGGGGAGGTGAGTAGCAGGAAAGCACATTTGTCACAAGCACATCTGGTGATCTGGCGCGAACTGAAGTTTGAGGACCTCTTCCTGGTACCCTGACTCGATTTCTTTTTACCTCCCAAACCAAACCCTCCCTTCGATCCCATCTGCCCCTTACTGCTCAGAAGTTTTCCACGGAAGCCCTTTCTGGCTGAAGACATCTGAACTCGGTCAGACTAAGAGGGCACACCCCAAGCTGGCCTCCTTCCCATATTCCCATCTCATTTCCCACGTCTGCCTCCAGCCTTATTCTGTGATGGCTGCCCTTGGCTTTCACACCGCCCCAAGCTTTGTTTTTGTTTTGTTTTACAATGGGTCCTTCTCCTGGGATGTCCTTCCTATCTCCATCTGACTTGTCTTAAACTCAGAAGAGGAGAAATACTGTCTGATCAGGTTGTTCCATTTTTGGTTGCCTTTGAAATACTGGTCAAACGACCTTCTCCAGTGGCAGGCAGCCAGACTCTCGTTAATCCCCAGGGCTGGTTCTGAAATCCAACTTCCTCCGCTAGCTGAAAACACTTCTCCGCCACTTCCTTTGGTCCAGGCCCCATACTCTTAGGAATGCTGTTATGTCCTTAATATTAATCTCAATGTAGAGAGGAAGGCAAGCAGGAAATTCTTTTCCTCTGGCCACAGGTGGTCTTCCTGGGCACCTCTCTGGCCCAATCCCTCCCAACCTTCTTGGCAGGCTCATCATCCTCTGCCCTTCCCCCCCCCCCCCCCTGGAATCACCCTCTACTCTCTCCTTAGTAAGCTCCTTCTTCCCCCAGGACTCATGTATATCGCTCCTGCTCATACCGCTCCACCGAGCTTCAGTTGCTTTACGTCGCACTGGATGCCTCAGATATGCATCAGTTAGAATGCTTATGCCAGAAAACCCAAGTCAAGCTGGCTTATTATAGTGAAGGGACTCATCTCACAAAGTAGGGCAGGCTCCCGGGTGGCACCCTGTGCTTCAGACCTTGCTTCCCAACAGTCCTGGAATCACACTTTCAGGCTGGAAGCAAGATGGCTGCCGCCATTCCAGGCACGCCCAAATGTGACAGCGTCCAGAAAACTAAAGAGGGTCCTTTTCTTCCAATGGTCTTTTCCAAAGAGCAAGAATATCTTTCCCAGAAGCCCTTCGGAAGCAATACCTGAGACCCAGTGACCAGAAATGAGTCACTGGGTTTCTGTCCACAATGAAACCAATCAAGGGCAGGTGGA
Organism: Suricata suricatta; assembly: GCF_006229205.1. Lineage (NCBI taxonomy): Eukaryota > Metazoa > Chordata > Mammalia > Carnivora > Herpestidae > Suricata > Suricata suricatta. The sequence continues at coordinate 29,277,198 of NC_043715.1, read as the reverse complement.
AGGAGTCTGCCATGATGGACTAGGGCCAATCAAGATTTGCCCTGTATCCCTCCCTAAAGGGAGGGCACTGACACAATCAGATGTATAGTTTGAAAAGGCCATCAGAGCAGGAGAGCATTTGGGAAACCATTGCAGTCACTGAGCAAGAGATAGCTGTGTGGGTGTAATGGTGGAGACAGAGAAGTGAATGCATTGCAGAGATATTTAGAAGGGGGAGTGGACAGGACTTGGCCATGGATGGGACCTAGGGAATATCGGTTTGAAGACAAAAGGGGTGTTATGGATGCCACCTTAGATTTTTGGCCCAAGCTACTGGATGGATGTGGTAAGAACATTCACTAGGATGAGAAACAGAAAATCATGGTGTTTCTGGGAGGGTGGGCAGTGGGAGGGTTCTGTTTCAGACAATGTTTGGGGTGTTTCTAGGCGTACTGTCACTTGTGCACCTGACATCCATGTCTTTCTGCTTCCGTGCTGACAGGGCCTCAGTTTTTGTTGAGGAGTCCAACCCCTCAATGGTTTCCTATAGCTCCCAGGACAAAGACGTATGGCATGGCGGCCTGACACCTGCCCGTCTGGGCCCATATGCCCCGGGCTGCAGTCCCTTGCATGCCTCTGAGGTATGAGGCCTCTCACTTCACCCCGTTGCAAGGTGGGGCCTTTGAGCTGGTTGTTCCCTTTGCCTGGAACATTCTCCTTTCTCTCCTACACAGATCTCAGCTGAAACACCACTTCCTCAGGGTGATTTTTCATTCATTTGGGAGAGGACTTATTAGTGTCTGTCTCCCACACTATATGTAAGCTCCACGAGGCAGGGACCATGTGTTTCTGTCTTCATGGTCCCCCCACCAGCCAGTCCAGTGCCTGGATGTGGTAGGTATGCACCATGTATTTGACGGATGAAGGACAGAAGCAAGGAGTTGACCACACCTACCAACCCGCACACCCCTAGCTCGGGCGGCATGAAAGTATCTCATTATGAAAACAAAGATGATGGTCTCCAAGGGAAATGAAGCAGCCTCAAGGTACTTTCTCTAAGATGCAAATAGATCCTCTTCAACAGGATGTTAGGAAGATGAACAGCAATATGCAAAAGAATGAACCTGGTCCACTTTCTTTCACCGTACACAAAAATCAACTCAAAATGGATGAAAGACCTAAATGTGAGACCTGAAATCATAAAAAATCCTAGAAGAGAACACAGTACTCTCTCTCTGACATTGGCCATAGAAATGTGTTTCTAGATGTCTCCTGAGGCAAGGGAAACAAAAGCAAAAACAGACTACTGGGACTCCACCAAAATAAAAAGCTTGTGCGCAGCAAAGGAAGCAGTTAACAAAACTAAAGGACAGCTTACCGAATGGGAAAAGATATTTGCAAGTGACATGTCTGAGGAAGGGTTAGTGTCCAAAAGATATAAAGAACCTATGAAACTCAACACCCCCAAAAGCAAACAATCCAATTTTAAAAAGGCAACATTTTTCCAAAGCAGACGTCCAGATGGCCAACAAGTCACATGAAAAAATGCTCAACATCGCTCACCAACAGGGAAATGCAAATCGAAACTACATTGAGATAACACCTCACACCTGTTAGAATGGCTAACGTCAAAAACATAAGAAACAAGGATTGGTAAGGATGTGGAGAAAGGGGCGGACTTCAGAAAGTTAAAAATAGAACTGCACTGTGATCCAGTAATTTCATTACTGGGTATTTCTCCTCACAACACAAAAACACTCATTCAAAAGGATACATGCACCCCTATGTTTACGGCAGCATTCTTTACAGCAGGCGAACTATGGAAGGAGCACAGGCATCCATCCCTAGATGAATGGACAAAGAGGTGGTGTATACACACAATGGAATATTATTCGCCCATGAAAAGGAATGAGATCTTAACATTTGCGACAACATGGATGGAGCTAGAGAGTATGATGCTAAGCGAAATAAGTCAGAGAAAGACAAGTACCATATGATTTCATTCATATGTGGAATTTAAGCAACAAACGGCAAAGGAAACTAAAAAGAGAAAGAGAGAAACCAAGAAATAGACTCTTAACTATAGAGAGAGCATATGGACTGTTCCCAGAAGGGAGGTGAGGGTATGGGGGAAAAATCGTGATAGCCACATTAGCACGCAGAAAAATACTTAATGTTCTTTTCTTGTTTGTATTTTAAGTCTTTGGTCTAGTACATTTTTATTTATGTGTAAACCAAGGAAACATAAGACGACATGAAAAGAAAAATAAAATATATATGGGCACCTGGGTGGCTCAGTCAGTTAAGTGTCTGACTTCGGCTCAGGTCATGATCTCACAATTCGTGAGATCAAGCCCTGCGTCAGGCTCTGTGCTGACAGCTCGGAACCTGAAGCCTGCTTTGGATTCTGTGTCTCCCTCTCTTCTTTGCTCCTCCCCTGCTCATGCTCAGTTTCTCTGTCTCTCTCTCAAAAATAAACATTTAAAAATGTTTTAAAAAATAAAAATAAAATATATAAAGTATTGGGGAAAATCCCCAACTGATTCTAAACCTTACCTATAGAACATTTTCAATCACTTCCTGATTCTAAGTTTTTATTTATTTAAAAAATTTTTAATGTTTATTTTTGAGACAGAGTGTGAACAAGGGAGGGGCAGAGAGGGAGGGAGACACAGAATCTGAAACAGGCTCCAGGCTTTGAGCTGTCAGCACAGAACTCAATGTGGGGCTCAAACCCATGGACTGTGAAATCATGATCTGAGCTGAAGCCGGATGCTTAACTGACTGAGCCACCCAGGCGTCCTCATGATTCTAAGTTTTTAGAGCATATCTGATATTTGTAACAAAAGATGAATTATTCTTGCATTAGGACTCAACGTTTGATCTCTAGAAGTACTTGGAGTTCCTGCTCATGTCCTAATCAGCAAAATATCCACTGAATTTATTCTTTTCTTGGTCCCTGGGAAATCAATTGTACAAAACTTTTAGGCCACTGATGTACTATGAAAGGAGGGCCTTAGCAGAAAGAAGGGGTAAAAGAATGAAGGTTCGCTTCACTGTGTACGTGTTCCACACAGGTGCACCCACGAGCCACGATTTTCACCTGAACCCATTTGCCGCTAAATCCTTTTCTGAAAGGCAGATTCCTATTTAGTGTGGTACATGTATCACTGATTTTGTGTTATTCAAGATACAGGAGGTGATTATGTAACTCTATTTTCTTTTTTTTCTTAATTTTTAAAATTTTTAAAAAACGTTTTATTTATGTTAGAGAGAGAGAGAGACAGACAGAAACAGAGACAGACACAGCATGAGCAGGGGAAGGGCAGAGAGAGGAGACACAGAATCTGAAGCAGGCTCCAGGCTCTGAGCTGTCAGCACAGAGCCCGACGCGGGGCTCAAACACATGAACCATGTGATCATGACCTAAGCCGAAGCCGGACACTTAACTGACTGAGCCACCTAGGCACCCCTACATTTTAAAAAAATGTTTTATGTATTTTTGAAAGAGTGCAAGGAGGGGAGGGGGCAGAGAGAGGGGGGACAGAGGATCTGAAGCAGGTTCTGTGCTGACAGCAGAGAGCCTGATGTGGGACTCAAACTCATGAATCACGAGATCATGACCCGAGCCAAAGTCAGATGCTCAATCAGCTGAGCCACCAGGTGCCCCTAGCGTTACACATTTTAAATAGGCCTGGAAAAACATGTAATCAACACATCAAATCTATGATTTTATTAATAGTAATGTTTAGTATGAAATGATAGTGGGCATTACTTAATTTTAGTTATTACTTAATTATTTAGGGAGCACACAGGGGGAAAGCGGCAGAGGCAGAAAGAACCTTAAGCAGGTTCTACACTTAGCACAGCTCAATCTCATGACCTGGAATCATGACCTGAGGCAAAATCAAGAGTCGCACACTCAACCAACTGAGCTACCCAAGTGCCCCATGCATATTATTTTTTAAGTTTTATTTATTGACATAATCTCCACACCCAACACAGGGCTCGAACTCACCACCCTGAGATCAAGAGTTGCACGCTTCTGACTGAGCCAACCAGGTGCCCCCCATAGTAGGCATTTTTTTTAAGTAAATGGATTCAAGGGAAGACATTAATAAGCCTATAATTAATAGTGATCCTTAGATGTAGCAGAAATCATGAATTTAAGGCAATTATTGAAGTTTGGCAAACACTGCCGTGGAGGGATGTTTGGGTCTCCAGGGCTCTTGTCCTAGGTCTTCACTGATCATCACAATCATTGCTATCACATCACAAACATATTCTGGGCTTTGCTTACATCATCATCTTGTTCCCTGCCTGGTCCCCAGAACTCCCTCCCCTGTAGGTTACTGAGTGGCTGGATGGATAGATGGACGGATGGCTGGTAGGTAGGTGGAGGGTGAATCTCACAGACAGACTACAACATATTAGGACGAAAATCAGAGGAGCTGATGGACCGCTCCGAATATTCATGCCTTAAGGAAAAGCCAGCTCCACACGGCACCGCAGCTCGCAGAGGGCTGGAAAAGGAGAGCTTCCTCTTCTGATCAAGAACATCTTGAACATGGCATCACACTGCAAATAACCACCCACTCTCAGCTTGCTGCCAAGCATGCCGCCAGCCACAAGAGCAATCTGCTCTTTGATTGGCGTTATCTTTGCCAAACCTCCTCACTCTGTGGTTTCAAAGCATTTGGAAAGATAATAAAGGCTTAAGTTTAGTTTCGCTGGGGTGGCAGATTCAGACCAAAAAAAGAGACAGTGGAGAGAAAAAGCAATATCCCTCCACTGGTAAATGACTGTGGGCAGGGCACAGGGACCCTAATTTCCTAGAACTACTTACAGCCCAGCAAGTGGACTACTAGGTATTTATCCAAGAGATACAGGTGTGCCGTTTTGAAGAGGCACGTGCACCCCAGTGTTTATAACAGCCCTATCAACAATGAGCAAAGTATGGAGAGAGCCCAAATGTCCATCAATGGATGAGTGGATAAAGAAGATGTGGTACACACACACACACACACACACACACACACACACACACACACACAGGAGTATTACCCAGCAATCAAAAAGAATGAAACCTTACCATTTGCAACTACATGGATGAAATTGGAGGGTATTACGCTAAGGGAAATTAGAGAAAGACAAATATAGGATTTCATTCATATGAGGACTTTAAGATACAAAACAGATGAACATAACGGAAGGGAAGCAAAAGTAATATAAAAAGCAGGAAGGGGGACAAAACAGAAGAAATTCTTAAATATGGAGAACAGAGGGTTGCTGGAGGGGTTGTAGGAAGGGGGATAGGCTCAATGGGAAGGAGGCACTAAGAAGTCTACTCGTGGTGAAATCATTGTTGCATTACATGATAACTAACTTGGATGTAAATTTAAAAATAAAATAAAAATAAAAAATAAATATGCGGAAAATACTAGTAAATGTTGAAGTTTTCAGTTGGATATTTTGGCCATCCCTACTTCCGCTCTTAAGGCTGATTGATGACTTTGTTCTCACAAATAAGCAATGAGTCAGTAAATCAGACTTGTTCTTATAGCCCCTTGCTGGGTACTTAGTGCTAGTGAAGCTGAATCCATTTGAAAAAGAAACTGGTAGTGGTTCAGAAGATGCCAGGTGGCAAGCTGGCTGTGCTAGCAAATGTTGGTGAGGGCCAGCAGGACCCGTGTTTGTGGATTTCCCACTAAAACACCTACCATCCTTCCTGTAGCCAAACTCAGGCCCCAGGTCCCCGCTAACTGGTACACTGTAAGCTTTTCAAAACTCTCACTTTTCTTTCTCTGATATGACAAGGTGCCAAATATTCCTTCACGTGTGGAGAAGAGAAAATAAAGGCTGCTTGAAGGAATATGAAACCCAGGGACACCGTTGATTTCTCCAGGAACAGGACTCCACACACATGTGACGGCAAAGACTGTTACTGAATATCCTAGTGGGTTCGTATCAATCGATTTTTATTTTCCCCAACAACATGCAGCAGTTTCTCCTGATACCATACATGGCCTTCCCTTTCTGCTGACACTAAAGAGCAAAACCATCCCCTGTTCTAACTTGGCTCTAAGCCTGGCAAGGGGCTGGGTGTGTTTAAATAACCCTTAGGGCAGAGCGTTCACTCCTCCTTAGAGGATGGTCGAGTGCCCTCTGGTGGGCATTGGGAAGAATGCATGCAGCAAAGCGGAATTAATTTACCTCTGTCTCAGAATATTATATTCAACATTCTAAACAAACCGATTTCTTAAAACAAAAACCTGCATCTACATTTGAATTCCTGAAAAAATTCATACCTGAAAGAGTTATATTTCCCGTAGACAAAGTACTTACTAGTCTCAAGCGGGGTAGTATCCCTGTCAGGGGCTCAAGTACACAGAAAAGAGGAATGGAGTCAAAAGGAATGCCCCCTTTCCTCTAAGATACCTTACACATCCTGTAAGTATTATCTCAGAAACTATTCCTTGGGGCTGCCCTAAGAAAGCTTATGCCCTTAAAGCAGCCCTCCATAAGTATAAACAAATAGAGATCATACCATGCACACTTTGAGATCACAATGCTATGAAACTTGAAATAACCACAGGAAAAAGTCTGGAAAACCTCCAAAAATGTGGAGGTTAAAAACCACCCTACTAAAGGATGATTGGGCTAATCAGGCAA
>NC_043715.1:29244546-29270447 GCF_006229205.1 Suricata suricatta | reverse complement strand
TTTTTTTTTTTTTAATGTTTTATTTATTTTTGATACAGAGACAGAGCATGAGAGGGGGAGGGGCAGAAAGAGAAGGAGACACAGAACCGGAAGCAGGCTCCAGGCTCTGAGCTAGCTGTCAGCACAGAGTCCCACACGGGGCTTGAACCCAGGAACGTGAGATCTGACCTGAGCCGAAGTCAGAGGCTCAACCGACTGAGCCACCCAGGTGCCCCCCCGCAGGGTCTCTCCTTGGTCCTCCTTCTCACAATTGGCTTTACCTCTGTGCACCCACATTTCTCCCCCGCCCCCCACCCCCAACACCCCTCATCAAAACCGGAATAGGGAAATGACGAGCCACAATTTAACCCTTCAGCACATATTGGGGCTCATAGCCTTAAAGAGATCAAGCGCTAATGGTAATTTCCAGCATTGAGGCAGAGCACAGGGAGGAAGAGGGGACAGGGATGAGATTAGGAGCAGGTGAGCACAGGCACGGAGAAGGCAATCACTGTCACCCCCTCCCCAAGGCTCCACACTCACGCCACTGCCCCGTAGGAGGCCAGCCCCGAACGTGCCCACGAGACGAAGGCCCAGGTTGGTAATCCAGGGCACAGGGTCCCTGACCAAGCACGTATTTAGGTAGGTGTCTCCAGGCAGCCCTCCTGGTGACCCAAGTTACTCAAGGGTCTGGCCGTTACTGGAGGGTCATGGGATCCAGCCTCACAGGACAAATATTTACTTGAATCATTGGTCACGTTGAAGCTGCAGGGGTTACACCAGGCTGGTGGGATCAGCAGGCTCCTTCCAGAAGGCAGATTAGCACAGACGATGAGCTGTCGGGTGAGCTGGGAAACCCTACTTACCTGGAATGCTCTTCCCCCAGATGCCCACACAGTTCACTCTCTTACTATTTTGATTCCCCCCATATCAATACATGGTATTTATTAAATTGTGGGCTTTCAATGTGGATATGGGAAAAGTGAGATGGCTAGTTACTTTGTTCTTAAATCCCATAAAGAGCTATGCTGAAATCTGCCCAATCTGCTGATATCCAACATTACAGTTACTGAAAACTATTGCCAAAATGCTACAATTATTTTTATAATACAATATTTCATTTTAAAATGCCAAAGGCTTAGTCAAGATGTAATTGTGAGTAATTGGATTTTTTTTTTTTTTGCAGCGTAGGATTTCATAGTATTTGGGAACTAGAAATTTGTAATGTAAAATTTCCAGAAACACCTATGCAAAGGTAATTGATTTTTTTAATGTTACGGAGTTTCCTTTTTACTGTAATTAGGTACAATTGGCATACAAAAAGCCGTACATATTTCATGTATGCAACTCGATGAGTTTGAGATAAAGGTATCACCACGATCTAGGCTATAAAGCTATCCCTTACCTTCAAATATTTCTGCCCATTCTTATATATATTTTTTAAACAAGAAAATTTGACACCTACCCTTGTAGGAAATTTTTAAATAAGCAAATTTTACACTGAAAACTAAATTGCGTTGTTGGTTATGGGCAGTATGCCATTCAGCAGATCTCCAGGGTGTAATCATATTGCATAATGACACTGCGCCTTCTGACAACGCCTTCCTGTTTCCCCCCTCCCAGCCCCTATCCACCATGCGACTCTGCTGCCAGGAGTTTGACCATCTTTGATTTCTAACATACGTGGTATCATGTAGTGTGTGTTCCACTTAGATTTATCCATGTTGGGGCACCTGGGAGGCTCAGTCGGTTGGGCATCCAGCTTTGGCTTAGGTCATGATCTCACGGTTCATGGGTTTGAGCCCCATGTTGGGCTCTGTGCTGACAGCTAGCTCAGAGCTTGGAGCCTGCTTCAGACTCTGCAACTCCCTTTCTCTCTGACCCTCCCCTGCTTGTGCCGTTTCTGTCTCTCAAAACTAATTAAAGGGGGGCACCTGGGTGGCTCAGTTGGTTAAGTGTCCGACTTTGGCTCAGGTCATGATCTCATGGTCCATGGGTTCGAGCCCCGCGTCAGGCTCTGTGCTGACAGCTAGCTCAGAGCCTTGAGCCTGTCTTCAGATTTGTACCTCCCTCTCCCTCTGACCACTCCCCTGCGTATGCTGTCTCTCTCTCTCTCAAAAATAAAAACATAAAAATTAAAATTAAAAACATTAAAAAAAGATGTATCCATGTTGTCTCAAATGGCAAGATTTTCTTCTTTTTTATGATCAAATACCACTCTGTTGTTTGTAAATACATTTTCTTTATCCATTTATCTATCAATTGACATTTAGATTCATGTCTTAGCTATTGTGATACACGCTGCACTGAATATGGGGTACAGATCTCTTCAAGATCCCGATTTCAATTCCTTTGCATAAATACCCAGAGTGTGGATGGCCGGATCATAGGCTAGGTCTATTTTTAATCCTCTGAGGAAACTTCATACCGTCTTCCACAGCGGCTGCACCAATTGCATCCCCAGCAACAGTGCACAAGGGCTTCCCTTTCTCTCCACGCCACTTATTTTTATAAACAGCCACGTTATCGGTGTGAAGTTGCATCTCATTACGGGTTCCATTTGCATTTCCCTGTTAATAGTGAGCCGGAGTACTTATTCATACAGCTGTTGGCCATTTGCAGGTCTTTGAAGAACAGGTCTGTTCAGGTAGTTGGTACATTTCTAAATGGAGTTATTTGGGCTTTTTGCAATTGAGTTCTAGGAGACTATGTTTCAGATATTAGCCTTTGATCACATAGGTGAATCCCAAACATGTCCTCCCGTTCTGTAGGTTGCTTTTCGTGCTGTGGGCAGTTTCCTTTGCTGAGCAGAAGCTTTTTTGCTGGATGTAGTCCCACTTGATTTATTTTTGCTTTTGGTGCCTGTATTTTTGGTGTCGTGTCCAGAAGGCCGTTGCTCAGAGCAATGTCAAGGAGCTTTTCATCCCCTACATGCTCTTCTAGGAGCTTCAAGGTTTCAGGTCTTACATTTAAGTCTTTAATCCATCTTGAAGTCCTTCTTGCATGTGATGTAAGATAAGAATTTCATTGTTTTGCATGTAGATATCCAGCCTTCCCAACACCATTTATTGATGAGACTCTCCCTTCCCCACTGCGTTTCCTTGGCTCCCTTAGCAAAGATCAGTTGACCATAGACGCATCCTTTTTTTTTTTTTTAATAGTTTATTGTCAAATTGGTTTCCATACAAGACCCAGTGCTCTTCCCCACAAGTGCCCTCCTCCATGACCACTACCTCTTTTCCCCCCTCCCCCTTCCCTTTCCCCCCTCAGTTCATTTTCAGCATTCAATAGTCTCTCAAGTTTTGCATCCCTCTCTCTCCCCAACTCTCTTTCCCTCTTCCCCTCCCCCTGGTCCTCCATTAGGTCTCTCCTGTTCTCCTGTTAGACCTATGAGTGCAAACATATGGTATCTGTCCTTCTCTGTGTGACTTATTTCACTTAGCATGACACCCTCGAGGTCCATCCACTTTCCTACAAATGGCCAGATTTCATTCTTCCTCATTGCCATGTAGCACTCCATTGTGTATATATACCACAGCATCCATTTATTTCTGGGCTCCCTATTCTGTTCTATTGGTCTATGTGTATTTATGCCTGACAAGAAGCTGTCTCCAAGCCAAAGAGAGGGGCCTCAGAGGAAACCCACCCTATGGACATCTTGATCTTGGACTTCCAGCGTCCAGAACTGTGAGAAAATAACTTTCTGCTGTTTAGGCCCCCCAGTCCGTGGTAGTTTGTTACGGCAGCCCGAGCCAACTAATACAGCATGTAAGTACTGGCTGGCTGACTGGATGCCTTTAGCCGGCCTCAAATGGCTGCTCTTTCCACAGCCGTGGACTGGCATCATTATTTTTCTCCTTCCCATATTAAGATGAGTGTCCACCATGCAGCCCTCATTCCTGGAGGTGGGGGCACAAGCCATCACTTAGCATCAGTCAACAGATGCTAAGGAAACCAGAAATGATAAAATGAAGGTCAAAGCTCTTGATGGTCACCACCTCTCCTTGGATTGAGACCTGCCTTTGCCAGCAACCTGTTAACAGAATTTTCTAAGGCCAAGGCCAATGGCCCAGGTAGGTTGCTTCCAAAAATAATACAGGCCAAAGAAGAAATGACTGAAAATGGCCCCAAGCTCCCAGTTTGCAACCCCCAATAGCCACTAAATATCATTGCCCATTTGGGCTAGAGGCAGACATTCCTGGAAGAATTCTGGGCACCTGATCAGTCATTGATCTCTATGTATTTGGATGGTGGCATCAAGGAAACAGAGGCTTAGAAAATAGGTCATTTTCTATGTGATGGGTAAAGAGTAGATAGAGCATTTGACTTCAAAAAGCATGCAATCTAGTCAAAGAAAGGGGACAAATGCCAGAGAAAGTGGTCAATGCATCTTCCTAGGATGGGCCCAGGGCGAGACTCTATCAAAGGTACAAGAGGCAGGTAGGTGGCCAAGATGGCCACTTTAACAATCTGACATGGGAGGGGCATCTGGGTGGCTCAGTCGGTTAAGCTTCTGACTTCAGTTTAGGTCACCATCTCGTAGTTCATGGATTCGAGCCCTACCTTGCGCCCTGTGCTGACAGCTCGGAGCCTGGAGCTAAAGTCGGATCCTAGGTCTCCCTCTAGCTCTCTGCCCCTCCCCTGCTCATGCTCTGTCTCTCTCAAAAATGAATAAATGTTTTAAAAAATAAATAATAAACCTGACATGTGACTCTCACACTGGTGAGCAACTCAGGCCAGGCCAGGAAGGAGCAGTATCTTTTGATGATGAAAACAGAGCCTCCAACGGTCCTTTTGCTTTGGCTGAGTGGCCCCTCAAGTCACCCACAACCTCTCTGTTCAGGAGCGAGATCACATTTTACGGCCACGTGGCACTCTGCAAACCCCAGGCAGAGTGCCACCACCAGTATTTACAGCCCAACTTCTACAAACAAGAGAACACTCAATCAAGAACAGGGGGCCTGTCGTCTGTGGCCTCCTGTGCATTTATGTTCATTTCTCTGCAGATCAGCCACCTCCGGGATCTGGGGGAGAATCTCCATGCACAATGGTCTCAGAACCTGTTCATGGGAGAACAGGGGCAACCAGGCCACATGCAAGTCTCGGGGAGCGCAGGCTGGGTGTCATTTCTCTGGGTGGGTGGGTCCCTGCCCACTCTCCCCACTGCACATGCGCAAGTGATGGATTTCAGCCCAAACAGCGTGCCACAAAATTCCTCCCATGACATCACACTCGGTTCTACAGCCATGGGGACAATGTGAAGACTCTCTGGGAAGAGCAAATGCTTCTGCTCGGTCCCCTCCCCCGTTTTGCGAACTACACACTCAACAGGTCCACCCGACAGACGAGGCAAAGGGAAGGTCAAGGGTGTCAAAGGGGCAGCCGCGTTGAGCGAGGCTCATGAGAAGCCACACCTGTCCCAGCTCCAGGCAGCCACAGGCACCAGGGTCAGGAGCATTTTGTGCACAATTCGGGCCAGGTTGCTTCTCTGGCCGGGCCATGGGAGTGGTTTTGCAGCGTGCACCTGCCGGAGGGTGGGGGCCCTCGGACGCGCAGACGGACGCACATCGGGAGCTGGATCTTGGGCGGGGGCTCCCTGACGTGGGCTTGCACAGTGCTGAACGCACGTCATGGTGCACCTACACTTCCCAGGACCCGAAGAGCTGGGGTTATGCTCCAGATTCTTTGTTGGTGAGGCCTTCATGAGAGCACACAGCCTATGACACATCCTCACATGCCTTTTTTAAAAAAATGTTTATTTTTGAGAGAGTGAGCGAGCATGAGCAGGGAGGGGTTGGGGGGGGACAGAAGATCAGAAGCAGGCTCTGCACTGACAGCAGAGAGCCCGACATGGGGCTCGAACTCACAAAACGCAAGATCATGACCCAAGCCAAAGTCAGACGCTCAATCAACTGAACCACGAGGCGCCCCTGTTACCTTTCAAGACGTGCTTCTTCTGCAGCCAACCTGCTGCTCCAGTAGCGACAGAAAGACACCTGTCACAGCGGCCACCTGCGCGGTTGGCCCCAGAGAAAGGTCTTTGCTTCTACAATTAAAAGTCTTTCTGCTCCAGAGAAAAATGGGGAGTGACAGAGTGGCTCAGTCAGCTAAGAGTCTGACTTCAGCTCAGGTCATGATCTCACGTTCGTGGGTTCAAGCCTCTCGTCGGGCTCTGTGCTGACAGCTCAGAGCCTGGAGCCTGCTTCGGATTCTGTATCTCCCTCTTTCTGTCCCTCCCCTGCTCTGGCACTCAAAAATAAACAAACATTTAAAAATTCTTTAAAATAAAGGAGCCCCAAGCTACAGGGAGAGAGGTAGTGGAGATGGGTTTTGATTTCCTCGCCGCTTCCAGCTTTCAACCCTTTGATTCTAAAGAGCTCCAACCAGAAAGGACTTTGGAGAGAAAACGGTACAATCTTCCGATGATGCAGAGGAGACAGAAGCCTGGGGAGGGAGGGGAGGCTCACCGTCTCATGGCATTAGCTGCACAGGTGGCGGTGTGGGACGTGTGCAGGGGGGCGTCTGAGTGTGTGTGCACACACGTGTAGGGAGTGCTAGGCGTGCGTGCATGTGCCCGCGCGAAGGGTCAGGGAGGGTGTTGGCTGGTGAGCAAGGCAGAGAGAGAGAGTGCGCCCCTTTCCTTTCACAGATCACCCCAGAGATTTTCTCGACTTTACAGGTGGAACTGAAGATAAATGGATTAGCCAGGTGAATAAACCTGTATTAAAAAACCTTCTGAAAAAAATCAATTTGAGAGGGAAGATTTGGGAAAATAAAATATGATCAGCTGTGTCAGATAGCTTGAATAAATCGATGCCTGCAAGCCGGGTAAGCGATTTCTGACCTACGGCTCCCGAGGTATCCTTCTAGTTCCTGCAGTAATTGGACCGTGGGATGAGGCCAGGCCAGAATGAAAGGCATTAAAAATGATGTTTCTTCAAGGGAGAATTAATTTATTTGCTGACCAACAAAGACCAAGGTAATCTCAGAATTTTAATGATGGCAAAACATCATAAAATTGTTTACACTTTTCACCCCCTCCTTAAATTAGGCATGGAAGCTGATTGGAAATGAAGAAGAAACCAGACTCCTGGGCCCCACGCAAGATATTCTGAGCACAGAAGCTATGGGCTGACCCTGGGAGGCATGGCTGCCTGGTGGCTTCCAGGGCAGGGCCAGGAGGGACAGGTGGAACCCCGCACTGGGCTCGGAGAGCCAGCATCCATGCCTGTGGTGGAAGGAAATCAAGGCAACATGCAAAGTCAGAGGAGGTTTGCTTTTCTGCTCTGGGCCTTCTCCACGCAGAAGTTAAAGCAGGACCTCTTGGTACTGGACCGAGTCCATGTCAGTGAAAGGTTAAGTCCACTGTTGAAATAAAAGCAAGACTGAAGGCAGAAAAGGAAGGTGCGATGTGAGGAGGAAACGGTACAGGTGGCCCCGCAGTGAAGGTGACGTTGGCATGTGTGACTTGTAGGACTCGCAAAGGCCCGCACGGCAGCCAGGATGATCTTCTTAGTGTGAAATCCAGCCAGATTGTGCTCCGGCCAGAGCTGCCGCTTAGCAGCTGGTAAAGTTTTGTTTCATAAAATAGGTCTAATGGGTGGAAAGCAGAATGCTTGCAATAAAACAAGTCCCTAAAAGCAAAGGGTTATCATTTTCACCCAGTGGGTCTTCCATTTGTGGCCATCTCTTTCCAATTCCACGTTTGGTGACTTCACTGTCATAGCTTTTTTGAAATAGGTTCTGATGGGAGTATTCACAGCAGTGAAATGTGAGCTGATCTATAGCCTTTGCCCAGTGTTGAACTTACCAGCTCACCCCTGTGGAAAGCCTTCCTCGGGCTCAGAGTGCAGTCATCGAAGGCAGTCTTCTCCGGCACCGTGGCCTCCACTGTCCATTCAGACTTCTCCCCATCGCCCACTCCGCACCAGCTTGCGAGCCTTCCTGTGCTCCTCGAATGTTCCCTCGGACAGCCTGTCCCTCCTCTGGAACGCCTCTTTCCCAGATCTCTGTGTGACCGTCTTCTCCTCTTTCCGGCCTCAGCTGAGAGGTCACCGAGTCAGAGGGCTTCTCCAACCTCCTCCTCTTCAGTCACAGTCACATTTGCCTATTTCATTTTCTTCACAGGACTCACTATGCCCTGAAATCCTCACACTGTTTTCCTAAATGTGGCCATGTGGACGCACGCATTTCCTCAGAGTCCAGCCCAGTGCCTGACTATCCCAGGCTCTCAGTCAATAGCTGCGGAATTGAATGAGTGGGGGGGGGGGGTTGTGGATTCATGAATCATAGCCTGAAATACCACCATGGACTGGTCACCTTTTTTGGTAAGTACTGCTCCTCCATTTCTGTTCTGATAGTAAATAATCTCCTTTTTAAATTTTTATTTAGTTTTTCAGTAAGCCCGATGCCTAACACGATCTCATGAACTCATGCCCGGAAATCCAGAATCACATGCTCTACCAACTAAGCCAGCCAGGTGGCCCCTGTCAAACAATTTCAGAGACAATCGCACTTCCAATGACTAAAATAAGTTTCTCTTTCCTGTGGGTAAAGGAGGCCAGAAGAGCCTGGACCAGTGGAAGAGGCCAAGAAAAGAGAAGGCCATCAAGCACAGACTCGGCTCATCTAATTCTGCCAAATGACATTTCTGGATGCCGTGTCAAGAGTTATAGGCAACCCACCTGTAACAAGAGAAGTGCTAACTACAACTCCATTTTAAAGAACTCTCATGGGGTGCCTGGGTGGCTCAGTCGGTTAAACGTCCAACTTCGGCTCAGCTTATGATCTCATGGTTCGTGGGTTTGAGCCCCGTGTCGGGCTCTGTGCTGACAGCTAGCTCAGAGCCTGGAGCCTGCTTCAGATTCTGTCTCTCTCTCTCTCTCTCTGCCCCTCCCCTGCTCATGCTCTGTCTCGCTCTCTCTCAAAAATAACTAAGCATTAAAAAATGAAAAATAAATAACTCTCTGATGGAGAAAATAAAACAATTTGGTAACAGACTCTGTTGGACAATTCTTCAGAACCGACACTCCCACATACGACTTGTGGGTGCCTCCTTTGACGCTATTAAAAATCCAAATGCTCTGCTCTTTGACCTAACTATTCCACATCTAAACATTCATGCAACAGATTTCTGTTCACATAGGTACAAAATTTCGAGCTTAGCAGTTTAGTAATTGTGGCAAAAGATTAGCAACAACAGAAGAGCCCCTCAGTGTGGGGCTAGTTCAGCAAATTACAGCATGTTCAGAAAATGAAATATTACAGAAAAGGGACAAGGAAGCTGCTTATGTGCTAGTATGGAATGTTCTTTCAGGTATAGATGAACCATAGGGATATGCTACGATCCATGTAAAAATGGGCAAAGTGAGACACGGATGCATGACGCACCTGGGTATGAGCACACCCGGAAGGGTGTAGAAGGAATCAGGGACCCGGCTGACTCTGGGTAAGGAGGCAGATGGCTGAGAAACCAGAGTAAGAAGCGGACTTTTTACTGTGTGTTGTGAATTTCAACCACATGAATGGAGAAATGCCATCTCTTATGCAGAAGAACAATTAAATAATAAAAAAAAAGTAAGCTATAGATTTGGCACCAGAGGAGTGAAGAGAAAATTCTGTTTTAGTCCTGTGGATACGTCAGCAGAACTTTCCCACCCAACTTTCCTTGCTGTAAAAGATGAACTAGATGGGGAATGGCTTCTAATCTGGGGGGCAACTGACCGGATGTCTGTTCCGCGTGTCCCTGGTCTCAGGCCTTAGACCTCTTCGGCTCTGTCTACACTCGCACCCTTGGTGACCCCCATCCAGTTTACACACCAAAGATTCCCAGCCTGTGTCTCCAGTGTGGACCTCTCTCCTGAGCTCCAGACTCGTGTTACCTGTGGCTTACTCCAAGTCTACACTCAGGCACAATCACCTCCAACACCACGGCATCAACGGCAGCACACTGGCCTCCGAGGTCATAAACGATCGCGGCCTGAGGGTCATCCCTCTTCTCACCCCCCACGTTTAACCTGCCAGAAAACCTGGGTCACCTCTAGGCCAACCATAACCCAAATCCACCCCCGTGTCACCAGCTGGTCTACGCCACCCTCACTGCTCACCTGGACTGCTGTCCAAGCCTTCTCTGTGGTCTCTCCCGACAGCCCTGCAAACACAGCCAACTGGACCCTGTGAAAACCTAACTCAGATCATGTCACTCTTCTGCTCAAAACTCCTAATGGTTTCCCATCTCCGAGTAAAACCCAAAGCATTAGATGTGTCCCAAGACCCTCTATAAGCCTTGTCCTCACTCCATCACTCTGGCCTCATCTCCCAGGATGGTCCCCATCACTTGTGCTGTTCCATTTACATCAGTCTCCTTGCCCTTCCTCAAATAAGCCAACCACAGGGCCTTTGCACTTGCCTTTCCATCTGCCTGGAAATTTCTTATGCCAGACAACAACATGGCTCACCTCCTCACTTCCTCTGGCTCTTTACTCAGACATCACCTTCAGGTGGGGTCTACCTTGGCCACTCCATCTTCACTAACACCCCCCTTTCGCTGCTCTGCCCCTCCCTTCTCACCAATAAACCATGTATTTTGCTAATTTGTCTTGCAAATTACCTGTTTCTCCCTCTTGAATGTCCACACTAGGGCAGGGGTGGTTGTTTCCTTTCTGGCTGTGTCCCCACGGTTTACAGCAGTGCCTAACACATTAGCAGATGCTCCATAAATATTTGTTGGACAAACGAATCATCTACGTGCTTGGCTCTCTGGGCAGTGGCTGCCAACCTCCAGGAGTCTGTGTTCTATTTCATAAGGACAGAATCCTCAGCAGTTGCGAGGATGGACTCTAACAGCATCTCTGATCGTCAGGCTGGGCTCCTGTACGTCACCTTCAACAGAGACACCATCCACTGCCCTGATCACGCTCAGCAGGCAGAGGCCCGTGTATTCCTAATCCCTACTCTTTGGTGCTACGTTGAGTTTACCATAGACCATGGGCCAGAAACCCAGACGCCCACAGATGCCCAACAAGACACGGAAGTGAGGGACACGGGCCAGGCCTGGGCTGGGGTTGGGCACAGGCCCAGCCAAAGGGGCAACCACGGTCTCACTCAGGCTGACCAGGGCCAGGCTTGGATGTGGCTCACCGTGGTCAGGTCTTCGAAGGGGCCCCTGGCCCCTGTAGAGAGCTGAGAAGGAGCGGTCCCTGGGGCAGCTCTGGCTGCAGCTCTAATGTCCTGGGGAAAGTTGTAGTTCTTCTCCGTCAGTCTCCAAGGAGAGTGTGTTCCCGCAACTGAGGGATCCTGTTTACAGACTTCAGCTTTTCCCCCCTCACTGTGCAGCCTTCAATGGCCTTTGCCCCACTTAGGAGGGTGTTAACAAGTCTCTGTGGGCCTGCGAGCTGAAGGGAGGGGACGCTCCGCTCAAGGGCCAAGTGCGTCAGAGAGGAGCAACATGAGGGGAGAAGACAGAGGTGGGGGAGGCCAAATGCGGGGTTTAATTCCTCGGGAATGGTGGGGCATTCACCCTGGATCCCTTCTTGGGTCTGTATAGAAAACCTTTACTCAATACCTCTGTGCCAGGGAGTTTGTCTTTGCTGGGAGGAGTTTACAGGAGGAGGAAAGCAGTGAATGTGAGTGTCTATGGCCAAAATTAGTGTTCTTTTAATTTATTTATTTTGAAAGAGAAAGCACATGCATGTGAGTGTGGAAGGGGCAGAGAGAGGGGGAGGAAGAGAATCCCAAGCAGGCTCGGCCGCATGAGCACGGAGCCTGCCATGGGGCTCGATCCCATGAACCGTGAGATCGTGACCTGAGCCGAAATCAAGAGTGGGCCGCTCAACCGACTGAGCCCCCAGGCCCCACCCACATTCATATTAAATATCAAACTGAAGTTGGTGGCAAGGATCCAGGGATTCTACTCGTAGGAATACGTGCACATATACAGAAAGAATTAAAAACAGACTTCCCAGTAAAAACTTGTACCCAAATGTTCATAGCAGTAGGATTCATAGAATCTGAAGGTGGGAACAACCCAATGCCCAAGAACCAACGAATGGATAGATCAAATGCGGCGCAGTCCTGCAGCACAGTGTCATTCAGCCATAAATATGAATGGCGCTGAGGTCAGGCTGCAACATGGACACGCCTTGGCAACATTCCACCAAGAGCAAGAAGCCAGTCACAGAGACCACGTGTTACAGGATTCCATTAATCCAAAATAACCAGGTCAGGAACCTCTATAGAAACAAAGCAAATCGGTGGTTGCTTAGGACTGAACTGGGTAGGGAGGAGGGGAACGCAGGGCTGTTAGCTAAAGCAGCTAAAGAGGCTGATGACGATGCTCTAAAGTCGATCGGCAATGTTTGCACAACTCTGAACATACCGAAATCCACTGGGTTGTACACCTTAAATGGTAGGATTATATGGTATGTGAATTACACCCTTAAAAAGTTACTTAAAAATAAAAACATTGGGGTGCCTGGGTGGCTCCACTGTTAAGTGTCCAACTCTCGATTTCGGCTTAGGTCATGATCTCACGGGTGGGGAGTTCGAGCCCCACATCAGGCTCTACACTGACACCACGGATTCTCTCTATGCCTCTCTTTGCCTCTCCCCTACTTACACTCTTTCTCTCAAAATAAACTTAAAAAATAAATAAATGAAAAAGTTGGTGCCACACTAGTAGAAGACTCGAGATCCACAAGCTGCCATGACTCGCCCACCAAAAACTGCAGCCAGAGACGTGCTTGGGCAGACGGGGAAGACGGACTACGGGGCTGGACTTGGCGGACTTGAACTAGAAGCTCCCTTAACGTAACCCCCATCCGCTCAACAAGCCCGATCTGTGAAAAGAACACCGGCCTGTTCGCATTGCCCAAGTAGGAAAGGAGCGGAGAAACAGAGATGCCATCAACTCCTCTTCCTGCCGGGGACGACCCCCTGCACAGTGCCATAGCGGCTGTGGCCTCCACGAACAAGTTCCTTTCATACACTCAAGCCAGCACCCTGGACAAAGCGTGCACCTTAGAATTAAGGCCCTTTTAGTACTAGAGATTAGGGGATCAACCAAAGGAAGAGGAGGAGGGACCCAAGGGCTCTGTCTTCCTGCCTTGTAGAGTGGCTTGAAACCTGGGGACGGGTGCCAGGGCAGCCGTCGGGGCCGTCTTAGCAGGGATCGGCATCGGGGGCACTGGAGTCAGCATCTCCCCAGTTTCCAAGCACTGACACCTTCTAACGGAGGGCCCAGAATGCACGTAACAAGGACTGACAAGGGCAGGGACACAAGCCCTCCTTGGGCTCCATCTACAACTTCCTTGAACGCTGAGACTTCTTGGAAGGGGAAGAAAGCCCAGGTCCTTCCTGGCACTTGGGGACACGCCTGTGGTCCCAGAGCTGCTGGCCGCAGCTGCTTCTTTCTCCCTGCTCTGGCTTGCTCTTGAGCCCCTCCTGGCAAAGCCTCTTCCTTCTCCCGCCTCGGGCTAGATCTGGTGCTTCCAGAGCCTTCTTTGTCGTGGCCTCTTTCGCGCTCAGCATCTTCATTTTTCATCAGCAGCACAAGCATGACACTGACCCCAGACGGGGTCTTCACAGCTGTTTACGGAGCAGATCCACGCCGAGCACGTGTGATTCCCCTCACACTGGACGTGAGCGTGTGTGTGTGGGGGGGGACGCTGGTGCCCGGTTTGTAGGTGCCCACGTGACCAGGCTCCCTAGCTGAGCCAGCAGGAGAAAGTCTCCAAGCTGGTAACACACACACACACACACACACACACACACACACACACAGCATCCTTTGTGGAAATGCCCAAGCAAAACCATAGGAAACTTGAAAATGAACTGTGTTTTCTCCCCAGCAACACTCTGGCAGAGTCGTGCCTCCTAAGGGGGGTTACACAGCAGCCCCCAGGCCCATCAGTTCATTCTCTGCACCCCTGCCTTCCCACCACACAGGCCCCGCCTGCCTCACCCCAAGGTGCCGCAGACCCTCAAGTGCAGCTTGCAAAGGGGCCCTGTGTGCACACCCCTCTCCCTCCGTGCGCCCTCCCTGTCCAGCCACCATCAAGGTGATCATCAAGTACTAAAGCCCCGTGCTTTCCTTTCCACAAAAATAATCACCGGGAGCCCCTTTGATTTGCAGGGAAATGGGGGCTTCTGGCTGCACTTCCTGTCAGGCCGGCTCTTTGAACAGGCTCCCTCCATAATTTAGAGTTGGAATCTCGTTTTAAATGGCAGTTAAAAATTGTATGTGGCAGTTCACAATGAAATTTAGCTTGACAGCTTGGACATAAAACTAAAAATAAATGACTCCACATCCAAATAATAAGTAATAACAATGTTAGCCTGCATAAGAATAGCAGGGCTGGATTCAAATACAATATTAATTTTAGGAATATGAGTGACTGGGGAGAGACAGAGGCAAAGAAACAAATCCTTCATATAGCGACGGTCCCCTCTTATCCCCAGGCAACTGGCTGCCTGGAACCTCCGCGGCACAGCAATTATGCGGTGTAACGGAGCCAGCGCAAATAAGCAGAAAGATTTTATTAAACCAAATGAGCAAATCATCTGCGTATTATTGCGATTTGATTGACACTGACAAGTGTCGAGCAGACGCGGATGTGAATATGATAAAGAAGCTTGCAGAAAAGCTCTTGATAATGTTACTCTTGATAAAGTTCCCCGGCCACCCTCTCTAGGTAAATAGAGGGGCCAGGGAGAGGACGCATATTAATTCACCTGCTGGAGGGGTGGGGAGAAGGGGGGGAAAGTTGCAAAGGGTTCAGCGTGTGGCATTTTATATGAATACCAAAATTGCATTCATGATTCACGAAGACTTTACGATAATATATTAATATTAAAACTAAAGGTCATTCCACATAACGGTTAAGCTGCCTGAGCTTCAACCTTTATACCAATAACAGACTCTGGAAAGTAAGTGAGAAATATTTGAATACTCAAAAAAAATTTTTTTTTTTATTTGGGAGGCTCACTGGCTAACGTGAGCTCAGGTGGCCCCTCACCCACCTGCCTTCTCTGGGGACAATTACAGGACTACCTGGAGGAGAGAGGACTAATTACCGCCAGCCCGGGGCCCTCCACACTGTCGCGTTGCACTAATGATTCCCTTATGAACTGCCGGCCCGCTGCCACCACTGCCACTCCTCGGAGTCAGCACAAAACTTTACGCGGCTGCTCAGGGCGCTCGGAGCAAACTGGCCAGCACGAGGGGGCTCTGTCTAGGACGATTTAAGGGGAGACCCGCCTGAAGGCAGGGGGCCAGCCGTGATGACCTCTGGAGCTCCCCCCAGGGGCGGTTTGCTCTGATTCTGTCAGTTGGGTCGGCCTGAACTAAAGAACATCCTGGCCTGGTGGCTGGGTGGGTGGGCTTGGAAGTTTTGCTAGAAGAGGAGCCGAGAGAAGACGACCAGGAATCAGAGAGACCTGCTGGCCGAGGGGCAAGTTGAACGGGTTCCCAGAGAAGGGGATTCGTAGTGCCAGAAGGGGGATCTGCTCTTCATCTCGTGGACAGATTGACAAGGGTGGTCTCCTAACTCGAGGCTGACACAGGGCCTGATGTGCTGGACACAGCCAGCCGGTCCAGCCTGTCTGCTTCCTAACTACACCTGGGACCTCCCTGGCTGCTTGAAATTGACTGCCACCCCCACCGGGGAGATTTACACCACAGAAATTGGCAAATGCTTTAGATCAGGGCTCCTTCTCCACCAGCCAGTTTTAACACACTTCCCTGGCCGACGCAGAGCAACGTAAGGGAGAGATTCCATTTCCGACAAGCCCCTGGGCTGTGGCCATGTTTACGGGCATTACCTTATGTGAACAGATCACTGCTCATCTAGCAAATAATCTGGTCTTCACTGATCCCCATTTGATGCAAAGCAAGAGGAAGGAAAAAAAAAAAAAAAAGAGGCTGAATTAAGTCCAACCTAATAGGGTCATTCTGACAGCGTCTCCGGGTAATCTTCTGCCTTTCCTGGGAAAAGAAACGGGGCCTTGATTTCTCAGGCTCCTGCCTGCCCAGCTGGCTCCGTCCTGAGGCAGGACTCGAGTGCGAGATGGGCTGTGCTGCGATGTGGGTCTCGAGGGTCTGCCTCTCTCCGAATGTGTCCCTTGACCACTGGCTCCACTCACCTTGCTGACATTTTGGTGTTGGGATTAGTGATCTGGGCCCCCTGGGCCTGGCCAGCCACATCTTTGGCAGGTAGATGGCCCTCCTGCCCACAACCTCCTGGCCTAGGCTGGCCCCTCATCTTCCGCTGTGGAGTCTCCTTGCCCCCCCCCCCCCCCCCCCCCCCCCCCGGACAGGGGAAGCTCCTGGTGGCATCTACACTGGGACAGAATGGAGTGAAAGCCCCGTTTCTCTGTCTGACCACATACCACCCACTTCGCTTTGCTGTGGCTTCATGCAGGTCCGTGCAGGGGCAGGTGGGGCTCCTGGGAGGAATTGGGGCAGAAATAGCTCTTCCTTTGGCCTCCCCCTGTTCCTTTTTGACTGCTGTGTCTCCCTCCTCGCTCTTACCAGATCTGCCATGGCCAATTCCTCTACCTTAGTGTTTTTCAAATGGTGAGTCATAACCTGCTTGTGGGGGATGAAATAAAGTGAGTGGGTCATGACCAGCATTAATTAAAAAATTTTTTTTGATTAAAAAATGTTTAATGTTTATTTTTGAGAGAGAGAGAGAGAGAGAGAGGGAGAGCGAGCAAGCAAGCAGCAGAGGGGCAGAGAGAGAGGGAGACACAGAATCCAAAGCAGGCTCCAGGCTCCGAGCTACCAGCACAGAGCCCAACACGGGGCTCGAACTCACAATCCGCCAGATCATAACCTGAGCTTAAGTCAGACACTTAACCGACTGAGCCACCCAGGCTCCCTAGGAAAAGACAATTTTAAAAGTGAGAAATATCATAAGGCTAAGAATTGTTCTGGGAAAGGTGTTTTGATTATGTGTGTGTGTGTGTGTGTGTGTGTGTGTGTGTGTGTGTGTGCGCGCGCGTGCGCACACGCGTTCTGGTTAAAATTGTAAAATGAGGGGTGCCTGGCTGACTCAGCTAAGCATCTGACTCTGGCTCAGGTTCATGGGTTCAAGCCCCACATCAGGCTCTGTGCTGACAGCTCAGAGCCTGGAGCCTGCTTCAGATTATGTGTCTTCCTCTCTCTGCCCCTCCCTAGCTTATGCTCTGTCTCGCTCAGTCTCTCAAGAAAGAAAATAAATCGTTAAAAAAAATCTTTTAAAAAATGTAAAATGAATCTCTTCCTGTGGGTCACGGAAACATGTTTGAAAGTCACAACTCTGCATCGTCTCCTCCGGTCC
The DNA here is from genome assembly GCF_006229205.1 of Suricata suricatta. Taxonomy (NCBI): domain Eukaryota; kingdom Metazoa; phylum Chordata; class Mammalia; order Carnivora; family Herpestidae; genus Suricata; species Suricata suricatta. The sequence continues at coordinate 29,253,150 of NC_043715.1, read as the reverse complement.
CAATGCAACGGGCTGAGGGCCCCCGGGATTTCACCTGCACGCCGGAGGCCTCCAGCCACAGCCGCTTCCGAGCCTGGCCCTTCACATGCTCACCAAGGAGGAAAATAACGCAGAACATCTCTCCAAGACGAGCCTGGCTTGCCACACAGGCCCCCTTTGAATATCCAACACTGAGCGTGCTCTGTTTCTTGCATCTTTTCCATAAACAGTTGCAACCTCTGCTTCTGTCCTGGGATGCCTCCAACTCCTCCCCAAGAGCATCACGCTCAGAAAGGCCAAAAAAAGAAGGTGATTTGTATTTTTGGAGATACTTCTTCCCTGGGCGGCGGTGGGCCCTGAGCCTCACACTTTCTCAAGAGTTACTCAGAACTCGAGGTGCCTGGGTGCCTCAGTTGGTAAGCATCTGACTCTCGGTTTCAGGGCAGGTCATGATCTCACAGTTTGTGAGTTTGAGCCCTACATTGGGCTTTGCGCTGATCGTGTGGAGTCTGCTTTGGATTCTGTCTCCTCTCTCTACCCCTCTCCCGCTCATGCATGCACGCATGCGTGTTCTCTCGGTTTCTCCCTCTCCCTCCCCCTCTCCCCCTCTCCACCTCTCCCTCTCAAAAATAAAGAAACATTAAAGAAAATCTTTGTAATGTGTTCCAGGGAATACCATTAAAGGGGATACTCCAAACATTCGCATCACTGTATTGAAATAAAGGAAGTAAAAAACACCTTCTCTGTATTCTTTTATGGATTTGCTAACAGGCAGAGAAACCTGAGATGAATTAAGTGATTTCTGCTTTGTCTATTAATCGTTGAATAAAACATTTTTGTTTGCTGTTCTAGAAGAGTCGACCTTAAGAGCCCATCATTTAAAATAAATTCATGGTTTACATGGGTATATACCAGCATGTTGCATGCTGTTTGTGTCTTTACACATACCTTTACTGCTAGTGAAAGTGAGATACACACTCATCAGTGGATTTTATGCCCTTCTGTTCCAGAATATACTCAACGATAATATCATTCCCTATTTATTTTGACTACTGGTCAAAGGGAAGAACAAACAAGGCTATATATTTTTTGGAATAATAGGTCTTTAAATTCTCAGAAATTTCAAGGGATAAAAATCAGTCAGATAGATCTTAAATGTTAACATAAGAACACAGGGAAAATGGCTGTTAACAGAATTGGAAACCACAATTGTAAGCTATTCAGTGTCTACAAGATATATGTATACTAATTCTTGCTTTCTTTATAGTTCACTATAACCCAAACTATTCTGAATGAAGGAAATTTTCCTCAAGGTACCATTTTCAACACCAGTTTTCCATTGCGTGCACTCAGAGCAAACTTTAAAAAAAAATTTAATTTTTTTTTCAGAACAAACTTTGTAACCAAGCACTCAAGACTTCTAGAAGGTAAACCTACAATACTTTTCCAATTTTAGTTACTCATTCACCAAGTCATTCCAGCTGTAAATATCTATTGGATACCAGAATATGTGCTATGACCTTGGAAAGACAGACTGGGCCTCCCCCCTCCTAAAATTTGGATTCCAGAAGAGGAGAGTAAGACATAAACAGGCAAATGATTGCAGATTGTGATAATGGGCTATGAAGGAAGCGCAGGTGCGGTGATGAAGGACCCGGGCTGGCGGTGGGGTGGGGGTGGTACTTCAGGTCCAGGTGTCAGGGAAGGGCCCTGAGGAGGCAGGGAGAGGCGGTCACGGAAAGTGCCAGGTCAAAGGGAGCTTGGGAGGGAAACCCCCGGGCTGACAGAGTAGGGGAGGGTTGAGGAGAGCCCTAGAGGAAGTACGGGTGCCCAATGTCAGGGGCCAGCCCACACAGGGCCCTGAGGATCACAGGGAGAAGCCCATTTCATGTTAAGAGCACTTTGAATGCAAAGATCCTACCACATGGTAGCTTTATTCATAAATGCCAAAAAAAAAAAAAATCAGGAAAACCTCAAACATTCCTCAATTGCTAGTGGATAAATAAACAGTGGCCATCCAGTTAATACTAATGCTCCGCTACTCAGCAACAAAAATGAACAAGCAGCTGGTACCAGATGGACGCACTGCAGATACATTATCCTGGCATGAAAAGAGCCAGACTTTGTATCAGTTACTTGTTGCTGGGTAACAAATTATCTCCAAGCCTAGCAGTGGCAGGGTCGTACAGTCTTCCCGGTGTCTGAAAGGAACACTGGAAATATTTAATAGGCAGAACTTCTAGTCATAGAGGTTACTAAGTTGTTGTCTTCTAGAGAGAAGGAGGAATTTCTATCCTTCCTCACAAATGATCCTCATCTATGGAGCTTTGTGAAGTGGTAGAGACAGAACCATATGATTTGCAGTGCTCCTTAGTCCCATTGCTGGAAGCAAAATGCACTGTTTTATCAGATCAGCTGGGAAAAGAGAAGGTCCTAGGACATGACCAAGCCACGATGTGCTTGGGCGAGCACATGACGGTATGATCTGTGGCAGTGGGCAGAGCCCAGGGCTGCCTCCCCATGGACACCTCCCCGTGAGGCCACACCCTGCAGGCTTCAAAGCCTCAGTTTCCCTCACCTACAGAAGTTGTGGCTCGGACCTAATCTCTAAGGCCCCTTCCACCTCTAAATTATTAGCCATCATTATCTGCCATTAAGATTAGCCATCATCTTAATGGCAAACTACTTGTCTGCAGGGAGAGCTTGGGCTCCTGCAGCCCTCTGAGCACGTACGTGCGTATTCCCAGGGCCATTTGGACGCCACCTTCATGATTTCTGCCACATCTGCCAGCCACCTGCTCTACTCTTAATCTTTTCTTCAAATGAACTCACTTTTTATAAACTTAAACTTAAGTATGTTTATTTTAAAAGTAAACTTTATGTCATGATGGTGGACATGAAAAAAAAAAAAAAGGTCCAAAATTTTCCACCAATGGAAAAATAAAATCAGGGAGGCCAGTTAGAAGCTAACTACAAAATAAATACAATGAAAGCAATGCTTCCAGTTTCTTGTTCAATACCATTAGGGCTGGAGACTTGGGTCTATGTCTAGTTTTATTTTTTTAATTTTTTTTGTGTGTGGTTATTTATTTTTGAGAGACAGAGTGTAAGCAGGGGAGGGTCAGAGAGAGAGGGAGGTACAGAATCTGAGGCAGGCTCTGAGCTAGCGGTCAGCACAGAGCCTGATGCAGGGCTCGAACCCACGAACCGTGAGATCATGACCTGAGCTGAAGTCGGCTGCTTAACCAACTGAGCCACCCGGGTGCCCCTAGTTTTATTTTTTAAGAGGCATGACTGAAGAGACGTGTCACAGACCTATTAGCACCAAGCGGGGCCATTCTCCTTGCGTTATCTGACGGCTTAAGAGATGGCTGCAAAGGGAACAACTTTGTCCTTTGCTGAGCGTGTGATCTGATGCCGTATCTGCACGCCCCGATACCACCTCCCGTCACACACCAACAGGCCTTCTGCACTTGCAGAAACGCTGAATGTGAGGCGTGTTATATTTATTTGAGTTGGTTCCCTTCCTTCCCCAGACTAGGCTCCCAGAGACCAGGTGGCTTCTCGTTCCCGTCTCTGTACCCCTGCCAGACGTTCCTGTTGCTCCCTCCAGAGGGAGGTCCCATCCAGCAGGATAGGACTAGGGAGGGGATGGCTAAAGGGCTCGGGGTTTTCTTCCTAGATGATGAAAATGTTCTAGAGTTGGTGTGGTAGGTGAGTGGTAATCCAGTAAACCCCTCTCTCTCTCTCTCTCTCTCTCTCTCTCTCTCTCTCTCTCTCACTCACTCACTCACTCACACACACACACACACACACACACACACACACACACACACACACACACACACCCCCACCTTGGAGGAGGGTAGTTTTGTGAACCAGCGGGGAGGGCGACAGATGGTGCCGGCTGAGAAGTTTGCTTAGAGCAGTGGCTGAACGTGAGAATCACCTGGGGAGCTTCCAGAACCCCTGATGCCAGCCCCACCAGGACTGCCCATGTCGGAGGCTCTGCGGGGTGTGACTGGCCTTCATAGTTTCAAAGTCTCCTCAGGTGATTCTGAGAGGCAGCTGAGGCTGAGAGCAGTTCTCAGAAAATTCAGAAACAAAGAGGTAGACTTGGCCTAGACGTGGGCCTTTGCTCATCACCAGAGTGGTCCCCCCTTACCCTGCATAACCTTCTGTTCCACAGATCATGCCCCTCTTTTGCATTTTTTCACCTTTAAGAATAAGTCAGCTGTAGGGTGCCTGGGTGGCTCAGTTCGTTAAGTGTTCAACTTTTGATTTCGATTGAGGTCATGATCTCATGGTTTGTGGGATGGAGCTCGGTTGGGTTCTGCGCTGATGGTGTGGAGCCTGCTTAGGATTCTCTTGCTCACTGTCTGCCCCTCCCCTGCTCAGGCATGTTCTGTCTCTCTGTCTGTCTGTCTCTCTCTCTCTCTCTCTCTCTCTCTCAAAATAAAGAAACTTAAAAAAATAAGTCAGCTGCATGAGAACTATATGCTCAAAATCGTTAGTCATGAGGTAAACACAGATCAAAACCACCAGGGGATTCCCCTTCACACCCATGTTACACACAGTAGGATGGCTCTTAGCAAAAAATGGAAATCAGTGTTGGCGAGGATGTGGAGAAATGGGAACCCTTGTACCTTCGCGGTTGGTAGAAATGTGAAATGGTGCAGCCAGTGTGGAAAATTGCATGGCAACTCCTCAAAAAATTAAACATAGACGACTAGAGGATGCACCGTTCCATTCCCAAGTCCACGTCCAACAGAACTGAAAACAGGTACACAAGCAAGGACATACAGATGTGTTCACAGCAGCGGTATGGTATTCACAAGAGTCAAGACCCGGAAATGACCCAGTTATCTACCAACGACAAATAAACAACAGTGTAGTAGATCCACACAATGGAATATCATTCAGCCTTAGAAAGCAATGAAATTCATCCTCTGGATGAGCCTTGAGGATACGACGCTAAGTGAAATAAGCCAGACACAAAGGACAACTACCGTGTGATTCCACATCGCAGGAGAGACGGAGAAGAAGCAATTTCACCGAGACAAAGTCCATTACCGATGGGCAGGGGGAAGGAGCGAATGGGCAGTTAGTTTTGAATGAGCACAGAGTTTCTGTAGATGAAAAAGTTCTTCAGATGGACAGTGGTGATGGTTACAATACACTATGAATACACTGAATTCCACCGACTTGTATGCTTAATGGTTGAAACGATCAGTTTGGTGTTGTGTGTGTTTTACCACAACTGAAAAATTAACGACTAAAAAAAAAAAAAAAGCTACAATGGCTGACACCGGGAGATCTTTCCATACCTCACAGGGAACAGACGGGTTAGAAGCAGTGAAGGGGAAGACCCCAGGCCGCCCTGGGACCCGATTTCATGAGGACGGGCCACTCTCTCTCTCTGCACCTCAGTTTTCCCATGAACAAAAGGGGGATAGCACGCCCACCCATCTGGGGTGTGATGTAGATCGAATGAAATACATAAAGTGCCACGCACAGTAGCCAGTATACAGTAAGCACTCAATGAGAGCTGGTAACACCATCACCATTCACACCCACACAGCGTGTCTACTCTGACGCTGATCTCCATTCAAAAGGTAAGGGTACATTTTGGGATCGTGAAAATGTTCTGAAATTAGTGGTAATGGTTGCACAAGCTTGTGAATATACTCCCACTAAATCATACGCTGTAAAATATGTAAATTATATATATATTAAAGGCACTGTGTATAGTCATGTGGTTGTCTCTATGCAGACGCACAATTGCGTGGAGGGGGCACACATTTGCTAAGTGGCAAAGTCAAGACCACCAAAGTGCAGAAAGGTCTGAGAGCCGTTTTGTAAGTCTCCTCACCCCATGGAATGAGTGACCACTGGGGCTGGGCCCCCTGGCAACTTCAGTCACCTCTGTTCTCTTGGGGTAACGAGAGGCCACCGCATGGCCCCACCATCTTGGGGCACCTGTGACAACCTGCCCCAAACTGGGGCTGGACCTCCAAGTCCACCATGGAAGATGTCCTGCCTCTTCAGCCACCTGGGGCAGGCGGGGTGGGGGGTGCCAATACCTGCCACGGCTGGCAGGGAGGGTGGTTCTGGGAGATGGGATCCTCCCCGCAGAGGCGGTGAGGAGACCTGAGCACTCGCTAACACGGAGAAGGGGATACCCGCTCCCCAGCAGGCTTCACGCAGGGCAGGGGACCCCTTCTAGGCACACATCCAGAGACCTGGGACCAGCCGTCTCTTGCCGGGAGCCTTGGGTGGCAGCCTGATATGGCTCTTTGGTGGCATACTGGGCAGGAAAGAAGTCTGCACCAGCGCAAACCCCCTGGGGAACAGGGCTGGGGCTGCACTACACCCAGGTCACAGACATCCCAGAGTCCACAGTCTCCCTGCTCCCTTCTGGGGTCACACTCACCGCCTGTAGCTTTCCCACTGTCTCCTTCGCAGAAGCTCTCTCTACCCGTGTCTCAGGACAAGGCTGCAGGGCCAGAAAGATGGAGGAAGACTGACGACCCGACCGGCAAACTGCGAGGAGAGGGCCAGCAAGCACCAAGTAAATGCTCAGGGACACCTGCTGGCACTTTAACAATCATGGACAGCACCTGCCTCGGCGTGGGGGGGGCGGGCTCAGTGCTCTCTGGGCTCAGCTGCTCCACGGGGCACCAGGGAGGAGGCCCTCCCCACTCCCCAGCCCCCACCCCACCCTGGGACTCAGCAGGCAGCCCACGCCTGGGACCCAGCCGGAGGGAGGGTGCAGAATCAAGCACTTGGCCGCATGGTGGGAAGAGATGAGCTGGTAGCAAAGGGCTGCTTCTAAGATTCCTTGAAAGAAACTTGGAGACTGGGATCTAGGAATGGGCCTGAACAATCTCCTTCTAGGGCCCTGAGACAATTCTTGCCCACGATGATCGTGTGACAAGGGGGAAATCTGGCCGCGCCCTCCCCGAGCCCATTGACAGTTGATGGAAAACGTGCAAACTGAGTAGTGAAGCCGATGTGTGGGCTCTCAGGAACGAGAGAGAAAACCAGCAACGTTTCAGGCTGGAGGATGGTCCCTGAGGCCCACAGATAGGAATCCAGGGGGAAATTTGTCCAAAATAATGAAAATGAACGTGTTACAACTATTTAGGAAAAACGCAGAATATACTTTGAGTATCTCAAAGCACTTGAACTTAATAGGTGAGCCATGCTACAACCAGCTGACCCTTATAGATTTCTTACCAGGCCTCATCTTCTTCTCGAAAGGAGAAAGGACAGGTATTAGTTCCATCTGAGGGGCTGAGGCTCATGGGATCTGGGGGATGGTAGCGCTGGGACTCTGATTCCAGCCCCTGAGAACCAGCCACACACATTTATGAGCCTATTCATGGGCTGGATGGTGGGGGAAATGTCAGAAGAAATGACAGGGAGTGTTTCCATGTCGGACTTACCTTCAACGCGCTCTGTAACCCTGACCCACTGACTTCTCTTGGAGTCTGGTCTGGAAGACCTCCTTTTGCTCTGGGAACTCTAGCAATGACTTGTGAATCGTTTTTCTAATTTCAAAAGCAATGGAGCCTCTCCTTTCTACCTGCGTATCAGAAAGAACAACTCAGCCTTTTCCTAAGCCAAGTGGCACTTTGTTGCTCCTGAGTGTAACTTCGATTTTGCTCTGAAATCAGCTTCCTACTTCTCTTACTCAGGACCCCCCAGATTATAAGTTTCCTAATTCCAATGTGTTAGTGAATTCTGTTTATATGAATCACAGCGTGCTTTTGGCTTTAAGACGTAAAGGCTTAAATATCTGTGGTGGTTTTTTTTTTTTTTAAGAAAAATGACGGATATCAGCCCTTAGAAAAATCAGCTCACTTCGAGACCTCCGTAGCATTATTGCCTCCTTTAATATTGCTGACAGTCTCTTGCAAATGTATCACAAGTTGGCATTTATTAGTGCGAGGCACAAGTAAGGGGCATGTTATTTGATTTGAATAACAGCTCGGAGCTACAGTTTGAGTCCAGAAATATATTAGTCAGAAACAATCTCATTTAATAACACAGAAACTAATAAAAGAAAAGTATTCCAACTGATTCAGAATTGAATTTATGAATATTGCTTTAGCAGGATTAATGATCAAAACCCCAACCTGTTTGTCACGTTATAACTGACTTTTCCATTTAAATGCAAAACCAGAAGTCAATGAGTCCAAAGGATTGTATATTGCTTTGAAGAAAACCAGTTCATTTTACATGTAAGCTTCCAAATTGGCAATAAACTTTAATTACAGGGTCAGATAATCAAATTATAATCAAATAGCCTCCCATAAAAATCTATGTTTGAAATTAATGAGATACAAGTCTGCCACTTGGTATCACTGCACCTCTGTAACTTACTAAGAGACATTTCATTTTCAGTTAAAAGTCACCTTAAGGACTTTCTCCTCAATTTTCACTGTGTAGCTTAATTTGATTTAGGAAACATTTCATTCTTAGACCATACAGCCCTTTGGATTTTCATACTCCTCCCTGCATTTTCCCTCAGTGCAGGGCCGGGGGTGGGGCGGGGTGGTGCCTGTTTTATAATTGACTGTCGGATTTCCGGATTGACACTCCTGTAAAACCTCTCCAACT
>NC_043715.1:29178880-29244446 GCF_006229205.1 Suricata suricatta | reverse complement strand
CGGCAAGTGCATGGCATTAACGCACAGATGGCCCTTGACTTGTGATGCTTACACTTAGGATTTTCTGACTCTAAGGTTTTGCAAAAGTGATATGCGTTCAGTGGAGACCGGACTTGGAATTTTCAATTTGGGTTTTTTCCCTGGGGCTGGCGATGTGTGGTAGGATCCTCTCTCGTGACGCTGGGCAGCCCTGCCGCCACCAGGGCGGACGACTGCTGTGCTTACGGCCGCTCTGTTCCCCTACAACTGTCCTCTTTGTCATCTGCAGGCTGACGCTCAATATCTCATATGAGATATTGAACAGCTTATTAGAAAACAGCCTTTTGTGAGATGACTTAGCCTAACTGTAGGCTAACGCAAGTGTTCTGAGCACGACTAAGGTGGGCTGGGCTGAGCTATCATGTTGTAGGATGGGTGTGTCACGTGCATTTTCAACTTCTGGTATTTTCAACTTACCGTGGGTTTATCTGTGTGAGTTGGAAAGCTTTGTACCTGCTCCAGATCCAAGAAGCATGCTAAGTTGTTTGATACAGAGTTAAAAATCTTTGCATTTTATCTTTAAATGTGGTTTCTTTGTCTTCTTCAGCAACAGTAGCTTTTTTTTTTCCTTCTCCCTCCCCTCCCCTCCCCACTTCCCTTCCCAGAATGATGAAGAACCGGAGACCGAAGTAAAAAGCTGAGAGGCTTAGAGAGTGGAGTGTAAAATGGACACTCTTCTATCACTGATACACTTTGTTTTGCTGTTAGATTTTTCTTGGGCTTTTCTGGATTACACAATAATGAGGCACATAGCACCCAACAGAGTTGCCAGATTAAAATAATTTTTTAGTACAAGTATAATTGAAATATTACATGGGATATACTGATACTAAAAAAAAAAGTCATTCCTTGGGGCACCTGGGTGGCTCAGTCGGTTAAGTGTCGGACTCTTGATGTTAGCCCAGGTCATCACACCGTCAGTGTGGAGTCTGCTTGGGACTCTCTCTCTCCTCTTTCTCAAAATAAATAAATAAACTTAAAAAAAATCATTCCTTGTTTCTAATCTGAAATTCACACTTCACTGGGCATCCTGTATTTTCATTTGCTAAAGCTGGTAATGCTAGGCTGAAATAATAGCAGTGATAAATGCACCTTTGAGTGCTCAGAGCTTGGTACCTTCTGAAACACTAAGGGATTTCGTGGTGACTACCTCAGTGGTTCCCAAGCTTGCCTGAACACCCAGTCAGAAGCTCTTTAAAACCAGAGATGCCCAGGCCCAGGCCAGAACGGCTGATTTCATAAGTTCAGGGTTTGGCCTCGGATTTTGCTTTTTGCCATGTTTTCCAGGTGATTCTTGGCATCGGACAAGTTTGGAAAACACGGCAACTATCTCTTGTGACTAGTTCTCTGGGAAGCAGTGGTGATGGAGGACGGGAGTGAAAGCCGAGATGCTTCAGCTTCATTTCCAGGTGGGGAAATCGTGGCCCAGAAACGCATGGGGAGTTGTCCAGCTGTATTCAGGACCTTGGACCTATTGAAATGTCAGCCTCAAAATATTTTATTTCACTGTTGCATGAAGTGAAAGGGCCCTTTAGTTTGGAGGGGCACAGGTAGAAGGTATGTGACCCTGGAAGTTATTTCTGTCAGTGAAATCAGGTCCTTGCAGTTTTGTCTGGCATAATCCAGGGCCCCACTGTGAGCTACCAAAGCGGGGGGTATTGATCACTTCTGTTTCGGGTTTGTTATCGGTAATAAGCAGGTCCTCCCTGCCTCAGCCTTCCCCCTGGTTTTACCACTGGGAGCAAAAACAGAGAGATGAACTGAAGCGGGGAGAAGTCCTAGCCAGTAGGGGCACGCCCTCAATGTGAGCAGGAGGGAGGGTGCCAGGCCAGCCCCCGCTCTCTGACACGCCTGCGGGCCCCTGGGGCACACGGAAGGTGCTGGCCCGCATTCCAGGGCAGGTAGGAGGTCACCATTTTGGTGACGCACAGCCTGAGCCTCACCCACACTCTCAGCAGGACTCGAGGGCAGCAAAGGGCATTGCGGGGATGTCAAGGTGGTGAGGGCATTCAGTGAAACCAGAGAGCCCTTGGGCGACACCCACAAACCCTGCTCTGCGAGGTCACCGCCAGAGCAGGCACCACGGGCTGGACGTCAACTGTTCACCTTGTTCTAAGACGGGACGTGTGAATCAGACAAAGAAAGAGCAAGGTCGGGCGTCTCGGGCTCCCGACTTCCCTTTCCACCTCCCCTTTTGGGTGTCTTCTTGCTCCCTAATGACTAAGTGTCCTCTTTAGCTAACACAGAAGGATGACCTGGTGAAAGGCAGGGCTCCATCCCATCCCTCCCTGTCACCAAGCCCGTGACCTTGGGCAACCCCGGATCCCGCAGCCCTTTCCACTCAGAGGTGACATATACCAGGCTCCAACCTTCTGGGGTTCTCCGCTGCATTCTTCCCGTTCTCTCCTGGCTGATGAGAGACAGTTAATTAGGGACCCGGTGAGATCAAAGGAATAAAATTTAATTTCTCCTTTTCACCCAAAGCTGGTTCCTTCTGACTCTTCTCTTTTCCAAATTAGCCCCAAAAAGACTTTGGCTGTGCAGCCCTCGGTTGGGTAAGGTCTGCCCATCACCATCCCTCGGGGTGTTTCTACCCTCTATGAACCCAACACCTAGAGGGATAATATGGGAAAATGTTTCAGTTCTAAAGACACTGATGTGCAAGTCTTCCCTAAGCCAGTATATTGATTCCTTATATCATGCCGCACATTGCAAAGGTGCAAGGGCATTTTTTTTTTCTTTCAAAGACCTATTGAATGTAGTTGTTTCCAGAGGAACCCAGCCCAACCTCATAAGACATGCAGGGCAAGGCACAGCGTCTGTGGACACAGACTGTGGACAGGATGTGGAAGAAGGGAAAGGAACCAGGGGCACATTAATCCTGGTGAGTGGTGAGGTTTGGGCGATGGAGAATACAGCATTATCCTGTGTCCCCTAATCCGCTGAGCTCATGGCAATGTCCTACTGACTAGGCCTTCCCAGGTCCCAAACACGTCTTGCTGCCTGTTTCCTAGAGGCATTCCAGTCCGAATCACCTACGAGGTAGAGAATTCATAAAAAGGAAAAAACCCAACAACAACAACATTCTGAACTGGTCTTCCTTCCCCAGATGTGGTGCTCTGCAAAGTCCCCTCCACACGCCATCCCTGTCACACTGAACTCTTCCTTTTTTTTTAATTAAAATTCTAAAAAAAATGTTTTTGATTTATTTTTAAGAGACAGAGAGAGACAGTGAGAGCAGGGGAGGGTCAGAGAGACGGGGAGACACAGAATCTGAAGACAGGCTCCATGCCCTGGGCTGTCAGCACAGAGCCCATCGCGGGGCTCGAACCCACAAACCGTGAGATGATGACCTGAGCTGAAGTCAGACGCTTAACTGACTGAGCCACCCAGGCGCCCCCACATAGAACTCTTCCTGAAGTGAATACTCAGGGCTCCCAAAGGTAGATTTTGGCTCCGACGTGATGGAAAATTCTAGGAGGTCCCCCCCCCCCCGGCTGGCTGTTTGCTATATTGTCTCAGAGGCCTCAAAGCGGATATGCCCCGCTGACCCACAAGTCCATGGCTAGAGGTTCATCTTCAGGAATATCGTCTGTACAGAGTTCTTCACCATGAAAATTTGGGGGGCACCTGGGTGGCTCAGTCGGTGAAGCGTCCGACTCTTGGTTTCAGCTCAGGTCGTAACGTCCTGAGTTTGAGCTCAGGTCGTAACGTCCTGAGTTTGTGAGTTCGAGCCCCACATTGGACTCTGTACTGACAGTGTGGGGCCTGCTTGGGATGGTCTGTCTCCCTCTCTCTCTGCCCCTCCCCTGCTCCCCCGCTTGTGCTGTCTCTCTAAATAAATAAATAAAAGCAAACTTAAAAAGTTGTGAAAAATTGGGCATCTTGCATGGGGCAAATAAATTATGGTTCATTGACAGGAGAGTCATTCAAGATTACGCAGACGCATGCACAGTGGCATAGGAGAACGTTGGTCTCCTACGGGTGTGAGAAAATACAGTGCCATTGCTGGAAAGACAAGGTTAGGGTAGGGCCATGTTAAGCTGTGGATGGTGGGCATCTTTGGCTGATAGGGTTATGAATGCCTTAGATTTTTTATTCCTTTTTGTCCTGTTTTCTAAGTTTTCTGCAAAAAGCAAATATTATTTTTGTATTACTTAAAATTTTTTTCATGTTTATTTATGAACATGAGAGAGAGAGCATGCACAAGCCAGGTTGGGGGCCAGAGAGAGAGAGAGAGAGAGAGAGAGAGAGAATCCCAGCTGGCTCTGTGCTGCCAGCACAGAGCCTGACGTGGGGCTCAGTCTCTGAAAGCATGAGATCATGGCCTGAGCTGAAATCAAGAGCCGATGCTTAAGCTACGGAGCCACCTAGGCGCCCCTGTATTACTTTGTTTTTAAAATAGGAATAAGCTAATTATACTTCTGAGGAAAAAATATAGAAAAAGACAGAAATCTTACCCTTATGGAGCTGACTTCCAGCTTTCATTTTGTCATGAGTCAAAGGAATTTTCTGTCACTGTGTTTCAAAGTCCGTCCAAGCCCCATATCCACTGGTGACCTTGGTCTTTCTCCTTGCCTTTTTCTTGACTGATGTGGGGGGTCCTGCCAACAAGAGAAAGTAGCCGACGTTCTCTGATGAGTCAATTACAGAATGTATTCAGACCTGACTTATCACTGTGCTGATCACAGAGACCGACAGAGGGAAGGTGCTAATTAAATGTTTATTCAGTAAATGAAAGAGAATGCGATCTTGCTATTTTAAGGGCTTTTATTTGTTCTGTTGTTAAAAAAGAAAAAAAAGTGGGGGAAAGAAAACCCATTTAATTCAATTCATTACAAACAGTGGTTGAAAATAGAAACTCCCAACCCACTCTGGCTGAAAGGGTTTCTAGTATATTCTGAACAGCTGCTGTCGTAGACGGGGTCTGAAATAAATAACTTCCGGCATGGTTCCAAAGCTGCGCTGAATAAAAGGTCCAGCTCGGGGAGGGGGGGAGCGGGGAAGGACGTTATTAGCATTAATTGCAATGAGCCTGTGACACCCAAAGGGCCTGACTGAGGCTCCTGGAGAAATCCGGCACCGAGGTCCTTCCTCAGGCTGTAGATGGAGCCAAAACATCACTAAACGGCGCCCCCGCAGGCGTGGTGGGGGTTTTGTGTTGTGCAAGCCAGAAGTTTGCAAGTTCCTCGGCTTTAGTTTAGGTGTGACCCACCGGAAAACGCAGACCTTCTCATGGTCTCCAAAGCAGACTGGGCTCCGAGAAGCCAAGACCCTGGCTGGGCGGGCGGGGCTTTCACGCTCCTCCGCCGTCGTCACCCGCTCGCACCTCCTTCTCTGACAGTTTCTCTGCATGGAGGGCATCCCAGGGCTGTCGGGTCCCCCTCGACGGTGAAATCACTTGGAAAATCAGCCCTCCTCCTCCTAGGGGCCCGGGACTCACCTGGCATCCTGGCCTGAGTGGAGCTCGGTGGGTTTCACCCCCACAAACGGGGTCTCAGTGAGATGGACGGTGGAGGGGGGCGCCTCCTGTTCCCATTGAAAGGCCGATGGAGGATCCCTAAATGGTCTGGCTTCGGAAGCCTCCCCAACTGGGCGCCTCCCTCATTTTTCTTTCTCTTGTCTCTCCTGCCTTCTCTGCCATTGTGTTGCCACACACGGATCCCTGAAGCTAGGGTCTGGTGGCAAAGGCCATTTCGCATCCCTCTGGCCCAGGCGTCCCACTGGGCCGCCACAGCTACCACATCACCCCTTCCTTCCCAGCATGGCTGCCTCCCTGCCGCCTTACTAGGCAAGTCATTCTGGGAAGTCTGACATTGGAGGGGTACAGATCCCAGCCGAGTGCCCTGAGTGTAGGCCAAGATGGGGGAGGCTCCCGCCTCCTTCCTGCAGGCTTCCTTGCTTGCCACCAGTGGGAAATTTCTCTCCCTCTCCCGTGGAAGGACTTCACAACGGCACATACTACATTCACCCTGGATTCTGGCTACTTGGGTGCACATCTGTGTGATAGGAATCGTTTGAAGGGTTTTCTGTGTTTCCTGGTACACAGTGGCCTCTCCCATTCACCCCAGACACTCTCCCTAGGCTTGCTGTGGCAAGAGAAGGGGTGGGTATGAGACGCCTGGGTGGCTCAGTCAGTTAAGTGTCCAACCTTCATCTCACGTTGTGATCACATGGTTCACGAGTTCGAGCCCCACACGGGCTCTGAGTTGACAGCTCAGAGCCTGGAGCCTGCTTCGGATTCTGTGTATCCCTCTCTCTCTCTGCCCCTGCCTCTCTCTCTCTCTCTCTCTCTCTCTCTCTCTCTCTCTCAAAAATAAATAAACATTAAAAAAAAGAGAGAGAGAGAAGGGAGGGAATATCCAGGGACAATGAGCTGCCGAAGTGACGTCCTATCCTTTGGGGGATGGGAAAGTCCCTGGCAAAAACAAAAGCTTCAGGCCACCCTGTGTAGGGGCTGGAGGATGTCTTCACTTCCTGGAGGCAAGCCGGGTGGGGCGAGGGCAGAGGGAAAGTTGAAGAAGAGGGGTGTGCAGATGCCTGTGGTTTCCCGAGAAGGGGCAGCACCCCTGCCCCATGGACCTAACCTCGACTCCCAGACAGCTTTTCCATCTGAGAACGGAGGGCTCTTGCTCCATGCTTCCTGGGTAGGACTTGGAGAGGTGGAGGGAGCCTGGTGGCAGCCCAGCTCGGGATGGGTCTGGGCAGAAGAGGCTTTTGTCAGCCTTGTAGAGTTTCCAGGCTCCCATCCTGGCATGCACAGTGCTCGGAGGACACAGAGTCAGGTCCTGCCACAGAAGCCAGGGTGTGCCCCACTGCTGTGGCCCCTGGCTAGCCCCTGCTCCTTCCTGGTGGCCAGCACCTGCCTGTTGGGGGGACTTCTGTAGCCACTCTGCCCTCGCACCTGGCAGGCCAGGGTGCTGGGAAACTGGTGCCAGGGCAGCCCTCACTTCAGGACTGACAGCTGGGGGGTCAAGCCCCCAGATCTCCTGCCCCTGACGCGGAGTCACTGCATGGTGTCTGGGGACACTGAGCTCCTGTCCCCCTCTGGGTCATGTGGAATTGCTCTGGCCCTGTCTCACTCCTCTCCTCCCCTGATGGTTGTTTGGAATCACCTCCAAATAAAGGCCCTCGTGGCCAGATGTGGGGGGAACCCACACTCAAAGGAGGCTTGTGGGAAGAATGACGCCAAGGAAGCCACAGAGACTGACGCCTGCACGGGAGTGAAACTTGCCCTTCCGATTGGGTCACAGACAGGTGGCAGCAGGGACCAGATTGGCACCCCCTTCCCAGAGCCTGTCTCCTAAGCCCCACCCTCCCTCGAAACACTTGAGAACAACCAGGGAGACAGGGGATGGGGGTTTGCGCTTTAAATTATGCTGATTTGTTGAAGGAGGAAAATGGAACGTCTCTTCATCTGGGTTTGTGTGTGCATCCCCATCAGCGTCCGTGTTCATCTGCCCGGCCTCCTGTGCACCAGCGTCTCCTACGGCAGCCTTGATGCTCCAGAGTCAGTCCCCCGGCAAGGTGGCAAGAAATGCAGACGGCGTTCAGTTGCCAAAGCGCCTCCAGCTAACGGCCAGCAAGGAGCCAGGGACCTCAGCCCCCAGCACTGAATTCAGCCAACAATTAGGATAAGCCTCGACGCAGAATCTTCTCTGGGTCTCCAGATAAGAAGCCAGGCCAACCGACACCTTGATTTTGGCCTTGGGAGACCCTGACCACAGGGACCAGTGAATCCTACCAGGAATTGTGACCTGACGATGACACCATGAATTTGGGCTGCTTTAAGCCACTGGGTGTGAAGTAATTTGTTCCAGGAGCAATGGGAAACTGACGATGGCCATCTGTGGCCACTTTGATTAAAATGCTGAAATGTAGGGGAGCCTAGATTAAAAAAAAAGAAAGAAAGAAAAAGACAGGGTGCCTGGGTGGCTCAGTCGGTTGGGTGGCTGACTTCAGCTCACATCATGAGTTCACAGATCATGAGTTCGAGCCCCACATCAGGCTCTGTGCTGACAGCTCAGAGCCCGGGGCCTGCTTCAGATTCTGTGTCTCCCTTTCCCTCTGCCCCTCCACAGCTCGTAATCTGTGTCTCTCGAAAATAAACATTAAACAAAATTTAAAGAAAAGTATCTTTCTGCAATCATATGCTTGCTCCTCCTGCCCCCCCCCCGCTCTAAAATGCTGAGTAGCAATCTCTCTAGAAATGCCCTTTAGGGTCCGTCCATCCTACATAGCACACAGGTCAGAAGTGGAGAATTCCCTATCGGGATGGCTTGTTAATCATAATGAGCGAATGAAGAGAGTTGTAAGCTTCCTCGAGTCCTTGAGACACGGCTTCATGCCCGGGGTGGCTCTGGGTGACTCTGGTACGATGTGGGGGCAAGGTGGGACATCAGGTGGCATCTGGGAGGCCTTTGCATCTTAGAGCTTGAGGAATCCTCCTCACCCAGGCAAAGGGGACTTGGAATCCAGGGTTGGACTTTGCTTTTCCTTCCCGATTAAACTTCTCTGTTTTGGCAGATTTTTAAGCCAACGGTACCTAAAGCTGCCAACTGGAGTTGTTCATTTATGTCCTGGGGTTGTGGCTGGGGCAGGATTCACACTTTGATCTCTACAGAGGGCGGCCAGCGTCTTCCGGCCCCCGACATGGAGAAAGCGGGGGTGTTTCCTGCCTGCACCACGGAGCCCTGTGGACGCCACTTCTCGTCCTGGGTAAAAAGCCCTCGCACTTTGGGCTCAGCTCTCACGTCTTGCACTGGTCGACAGAGAGAGACTGGAAGGGCGCCCGGCTGGCTCAGTCAAGTTAAGCGTCCAAGGTTGATCTCGGCTCAGGTCATGATCTCACGGTTTGTGAGATCGAGCCCCGGTAGGGCTGGCGTGGTAGAGCCTGCTTGGGATTCTCTCGCTCTGCACCTGCTCTTGCTCTCTCTCTTTCTCAAAATAAATAAATGAACATTAAAAAAAAAAAAAGAAAGACAGACTGGAACGAGGGAGGTAAGCAAGTGTGCATTTTGGAAAACAGTGTCCCGTAAAGAATTCAGAGGAGACTGACTGACTGTGGGGCAGTGGGACCCGGACACCCCCCTCCCCTCCCCGGCCCTCGGCTCCTTCACAGGGGAAGGCGCGAGACCCCCTTAGATAGCTTCCGAGGTTCTTTGTGGCTTTAGAATGCCAGGATTTATAAAAAACAAACAAACCAGACGTCAGTTGTTTATAGCTGTTGTCCCTGGTGGGTGGGTGGGGGGAAAGGATTGTAGAAGACTAATTGTCCGGTCAAATATTTTTTATAGATTCTGGATATTATGCAGCCAAATATACTAATTTCTTTAGCATGATCTTATTGTTTTCCTTTCCCAAGTAAATACATCCTGTTATGGAAAACTGCAAACTTCTATCAGTACAGACCAAGTACAGGGTATGAACTCCCGTCACTCACCGTCCACAGTAATTAGCTATTACCCAGTCTTATTTCGTCTCTATCTCTATCTGGTCTCCCGCCTTCTGTAGTATTTTATAGTGAACCCGAGACATGACATCATTTCATTCAGTAAAGCATTTCACGTTTGTAATTAGAAATAAAAAGAATTACTTGACTCATTCTGAAACTAAATACCCCATTCTCTCCTGGAGAGCACCATAGGCTGGAAAGGATATGTTAGCTCTTAGTCTCTGGGTGATTTGGAAGAAACGTTCGCCTTTCATGACTGTTGAGAGCGTTTAATCATTCTCAACATTCCTTTGTTTAATCCAAAGGAAAGAATCTCTAACATTGGAATTTTGGATCCCTGGGGGAGAAGCTAGATTTTGGGGCAGGGACTGAGAGAATATCATCAGCTACTCCACTGTGGATTGCTGGTCCTGGTAGGGAACCTGCTGTCCATCAGCTTCCCCATTCCTTTCTTGCACTTTCTGTATCAAATCCCTCAGTAAGTACTGAGAAAATGATTTTAAATGATCTCTCAGGATTGCACCAGCCTCTTCCTCTCATCAAGCGATGGTAAGCTTGGAATTCCTGTGACTATAGCACGCTATTGTCGCATCAAACTGTGCTTTATTAAACGTCCACTTGGACTCAGAGCCTCCCCCGCCCGCCGTTACCCACTGGGATCTCTCTTTGACTCAATTACAGGGGTGAATTGCTCTGCTTTGTTCATTTGGATTAGAGACCCCATGACGTTCAACCTGGCTCACATTTTTCCTTTTTCTTTTTTTTTCAAAACAATAGAACTGTTTTGGAGGGATTCTGGACTACATTAGGTGATCATTTTCAATTTTCATGCAAGACATATGGAAAGACTCACCTCCACTTACAGCTTATTCCCTGAGACTGTCTGACCCGCGGTCGACACTCCAAAATGGAAAAGACCTTTGAGGCAGTCAGCCTCTAAGCACATTTCTTTTGTCCTGCACTGACCTCAGTTCAAGTCAAAACTCACAGAAATGCCTGGTGTTGACGACCCAGGCCATGGACACTTTGAGTCTGGGGGTGCCCCCCTCCCCACTGATGCTCAGGCTCCCAAAACTCCGCAAAGTGGCACAGGTGTTTCTGTTCTTTGTTTTCTCTGGTAGAGTGAGAAGGACCAGAGGGAATGGTTCTATTTGGCCGCCGGGCTTCCTTTTTGTCTACTTGAGTTAATGGAGAAAAGCCATAAAATGCTATCTACCGGCCTCGGTGTGTGTTTCTCGCAAGTGTGAATGTAAATGACTCTAATGCAGGGAAATGTCTGACCTTCGGTGAGTTTCCAGAATTGAGGTGTTTGGGTCTACTTCGCATCCCTAGAAAACATGGGCTTGCGCATGGCAAGTGAAGGGGTGGCAGAAGTAAAGACAGACAGATAGACTGACAAGATGGCCTAGGATGAGAGTCACAGGGTGGGGTGCTGGAAAATGTGGTTGGTGCCTGCCCACAAGGCTCGTGAGCCTCTTTAAAAAAATTATTTTTATGTTTTTAATTTATTTTTGAGAGACAGAGAGAGACAGCTCGAGCAGGGGAGCGTCAGAGAGCGGGAGATACAGAGTTGGAAGCAGGCTCCAGGCTCTGAGCTGTCAACACAGAGCCTGATGAGGGGCTTGAACCCACCTACCATGAGATCATGACCTGAGCCGAAGCTGGATGCTCAACCAACTGAGCCACGCAGGTGCCCCCTGAGCCTCTTGATAATGGGGAGGAGGGTTGGCTGCGGAAGGCGGCTACGGTTGGGGTGATTCTAACAGGAAGGCTCTCTGCGAGGAAGAGGGAAGACCGGCTCCATGGGAGCAGATCTCGCTCTCTGGCGAGGGGCTGAGAGGTCTCCAGAATGCACGGAGAGGAGAAAGGGGAGGCATAGGCTGCCCTGGTGTGTAGGGCTGGGGGAGGACGGGGAGGGGACATTTTGCTGGGGACACTCTGGAATCTCTCTGGGAGTTTGCTCTCCTCTCCATTGCTTGGGGTTGGTGCCTGGGAGGGACACCGACGGGCTGTGTCACGGATGGAAGTGTGGTGCCTGAGATGATCCAGATAGATTTGGGGTATCGATGTTGCAATGGTGCCCTTTTCAGGAAGAGGGGAGAAAAGCAAAGTGCAGCTTGGCCAAACTCTGGTGTCCCTGAGAAATGAATTACGGCCTGTGGTCAAAAGACCAGACTCCTCTTTTCTTTGTGACAAGGAGCGGGTCGTGGGGTGGCTGCCTCCGGCCCACCTCTTGGCACAGGGACCCAGGACTGTTGGGGGTGTTCCCAGCAAGGTGTGGGACTGTGAGAAACCACGGATCAGCTGGGCTGGCTTTCCCAGCCTTGTGCGAGGAGGAGCCGTGCTCGCCCAGCTTGCAGTGCTCCGCTGGGGCCCGGCAGGGCGGTGGGGGGGCGGAGACGTGAAGGACAAAGACACATGTCAACAAGTCCAGCATCCCTCAGTCTGGGGGACCTGGCGGGCCAGCTGGAGTTTCCTGGCACTTGGTTGCATAGTAGGTAAGGCCAGCTGGCTCCAGACAACTGTGCAAAGCTTATGTCAGCCTGTGTCTTGGGGTCTTGCTTGCTGCCTGGGAGGTGATGGGGCTGGCTGAGTCCCAGCCCTTTCTTTGTGGAGCCCTTGTGGAGGCTCTGGCCTCTGACAGGGTCTTTCAAGCCAGGAAAGGATGGGAGACAGGACAATAGGGCCGGGGATGGAACTTGGGGCACATCTCACAGCCAGAGCCGGTCTCCGGGGCTCAGGCGAGCCGTCACCTCTTGAAGGGAACGATTCTTACTGACCTGGAGGACGTGCGGGGAGCGGTCCTTCTTCCCTCCTACTGTGAAGCTTTCCGCAGGAACCCAGCCCTCCCTGGGGGCCTTCTTCCATATGGAGTGGGAGAGAAAAGGCATTCTTGACCCAGTGTATCCACAAAGGCTTCTTCTCTGGAAACAAACAAAAAAATGCTCTAACGCTCAAGTTTTATGCAAGCACTTGAGAAGCCAGGCTTCCTGCCTCTTTATGTTACTATCTGTAGACAGGCTCCATTGCAGGCGCAGCCTGGGTCTGGGGAGGTCTGGGGGGGCGGTGCGCCTCTGTAGCCAGGGCTGTGTGTGCACCCTGGACTCCCACTGTTCCGGCCTTCAAGGTCATTTACACGTAAAAACCTTAAGTTTCTGGGGGCGCCTGGGTGCCTCAGTTGGTTAAGCATCTGACTTTTGGTTTTGGCTCAGGTCATGATCTCAGGGTTTGTGGGTTTGAGCCCCATGTTAGGCTCCACGCTAGTAACATGCTAGGCGCCTCCTTGGGTTTCTGTCTCCCTCTTTCTCTGCCCCTACCCCACTGTGCGTGCTGGGCTCTCTCTCTCTCTCTCTCAAAATAAACAAACTTCAAACAAACAAACAAACAAACAAACAAACAAACACTAAGTTTCTTCCTCTTTGGAGCAAAGGGATCTTTGTCCAAGAGCTTCCAAACCCCTCTAGTGCTTTGGGAACGAAAGGGACCAGTGGGACCTAGAGTGAGGCTGAGCGTGTCCTCCGCCCAGGGCCTCAGGCACACGGAGATGACCAGACAGCTGCTCTGCTGCCTTCTCCACTCCAAAAATCAACTCCCCACAGGCCACGAGGTAAAAAGAGTGGCTGATGGCCGTTGAGTGCTTTGCATGTGCCAGACCCTCTTCTAAGTGCTTAGCGTGGAATAGGTCATTTAACCCCACACTAATGCCTACTTGAGGTAGTTCAGTGTAGGATCCTCACTCTGCAGAGGGAGAAACAGGCCTGGGGAGGCCATGACACATGCCCCTTACCAGGGAACACGAGGGAACTGGGCAAACCCTTCTCTCCTTTCTCTCCCCTGCCGTATACACTCGGGGGCTTTGGACTTGTGCTGTGGAAATGGGAGCAAAGCACCTTTGGGGCAGGGGTCCTGGCAATACTCAGGGAAGAGGGGGGTGGTGGAACCAGATGCTTCCCAGAAGCCACTGGCCCTCTGGAACCAGAAACGTAGATGGATGTGACAGCTTTGAGCTCTGTGCCAGGCCCAGCACTCAGAGCTGAGGACAGAGATGAAAGCAACAGGTGATCCGGACCTGTGCACTGGTCACTGGGTCCCATGGGTGATGTGCGGCGGGAAAGAAGTCTGCTGGAAAAGTGTCGACCCCATGGGCACGACCTAGAGAAAGAGGTTTGGACCAAAAAGAGTCCACCTGGGCGTCATGGAAAAGAGAAGGACTTTGGCCTTATCTGTGAGACCTTGAGAAGGAGTTTGGGGTCCTAGGAAGAGAGGTGACATTGAAGGGCCCCCCAATACTGTCTTACGTTGGCCATTCCTGCGAGGGTCTGGGGCCGACTGCCTCCAGCAAAGACTAGAAACTGCCAGTTTAAAGCTGTTCCCTGACAGCGTAGTATTACTGGCTGCGGTCACTTACTGAGCCCCTAATCCTCTCTCCCCAAGACCTGAAGTAACCCCAGGCAGTCACACATGGGCACTGACGGTGCTCTTGCGGGCAGTGCCCTGCACCAGAAGCTGGAGGCGAGCTGGCAAGACATCAAGAGAGGAACACACCGTGGAAAGACAGGCTGCAGGGGCTGCTGACCCCGGAACCGATTCTTAACACACCCTGTTTTCCTCTACCATCCAGGAAGGTGAATTTGGAAGTATAGGAGGGTGGCTAGGAGGCTGGATCCTGCTACTTCCCAGGACAAGATCAGGTTCAGGATGGTGTAAGGTGGGTGAGGCCTCAACACACCGGAGAGAGTGTTGTCAGCGCGGTGCCCAACACGGGGCTCAAACTCAGAAACTGTGAGATCATGACCTGAGCTGAAGTCAAACGCTCAACTGACGGAGCCCCCCAGGTGCCCCAAGAGAAATCATATCTTAATGCAACATTAAGGAGAAAAACAAAATACAAAAATCTATGATGAACAGAACACCAACACTTTAAATAAAGACAGGGTATCAGTCTATGACTGATTTTTCCTTTTGCCTTAGGCTGAGCTATGCATTGTTCTGGATCCTGACTTTATAATATGGGGAATTTATGCATCATGGATTTTCTGCACTAATTCTTATTTTTAAAATACTGAATTAAAATCTGATTTCTCTCATGGCTGAGTTTTTTTTGGTACACCCTGAAATGTTGTGCCTGGGCTGGTGTCTCTGGGCCCTGGCTGGGGGCTTGAGACGTTTTATTTGGCTTTAAAGAGTACCCATGAGGGCTCCTGGGTGGCTCAGTCATTTAAGCGTCTGACTTTGGCTCAGGTCATGATCTCACCACTCAGGGGTTCAAGCCCCGAGTCAGGCTCTGAGCTGTCAGCCCAGGGCCTGCTTCACATTCTGTGTCTCCCTCTCTCTCTCTGCCCCTCCCCCACTCACTCTCTCTCAAAAATGAATAAATGTTAAGAAAAAAATGAGTAACCCATGAACCCACAAGAAGGACAACCAACTGGGTGATTCTCACTCTTGCAGAGAAGACCTCAGAGACTCTGAGTCAGTGCGGGACAAATGTCTCTCCTCCAGCCTGCTAGTGCTGGCAAATGACAGAAATAAAACAAGTTCGCAATGCCTTGGATGTCCTTTATTCAAGAGCGAACAGTCCATGCAGTGGGGCAGAACGGTGTCTCACGAGGGGCTCCTGTCTTCTGGGATTCGGTGAGCACGAGGAGTCGGAGCATCGTGACTGGTGTTGGTCAGGTTTCCTCCGCAGTGAGGGGCTGACTTAGGTTCCAGTCGAGAGCGTGGGCCAGGCCACTAGGGCGGCCTCCATTTGTGGGTCCTGATACAGGAATCGCCTTTATCAGCGCCCTGACTATGACAAACCCGTGTTCACACATCACTGCAGGCAGCAATGCTGAGGCCTCCCTGGGCACAGATGGTGGGCTCAGAGCCAAGGGGCCCCCTGATCCAAGAGGGAAGTGTTTGGGGGGCGGTGGGTTGATTTGATTTTGTCTCAACGGGAACTTTCTTTGGATCTTGTTCCCTAACTCCACGGCACATTTCAAAACAACATTCTTTTATGAACGAGCACCAGGACATCAAATACTTCCACACCCTATGCTAGAAGTGCTCCAGGCCATGCTGTTCTTTTCCTTTTAAATAGTTCCATGTAAAATCAGATGTTAACTCTCTCTGAATAAACCCAAGTAGAATGGTTTCCCCCCCCTTTAATAATACCAATGACAATCAGAACAGGTGGAAAGAATATGTGCCCTTAACACACAGAGTGCTGTGGTTTAGAAGGAAAACACTAAGTTGTTACATATGTAACAAACAATTCTTATTTATTGATGGTGAGAAGAAGGCACGACAAGGCTCAGAGGGAAAGTAGAGCAGGAAATGTATTCCCAGGAAGGATGGTTTATGTCTTCGAATGGGGCCAATGTCTTTCATAAATGGGTTTTGCTCTGCATCTCGGGCAATACCAGCGTTGCCCCACTTTTTAATAAGCGAGACTTGTTTGGGGTCCATCATTTCTCACAGCTTTTTGAAACCCCTCTTCGGCCAACAAGCCACGACATGGATGGTATTTCCAGGCTTAGGGACTCAGGTTCTGTAACTCTGGAGCCTGGCAGGATTTTGGAGGTTGAGAGGTCCCACAGCACAGTCCTCGCCTTGGCCAGCCTGAGATGGGTCTGGGAGAGAAAGGAGTTCAAGCAGGATCCCACAGTGGGCTGATGGTGGAAATAGATCATTTTGTAAGAGATGCTTTGTAAAGGGGACTCAAGACCTGGAATTCTAGGTTTGGTTTCTTCGGCTCCTTCCCCTTCCCCCCTACTGTGCTGCAAGAAAGAACAGCTTCAGTCCCTGACATGGTGTATGATGCAGGTGGTTTTGACTAGAACTCATAAAGTACCCCGGAGCATTCACATTTTTGTTTCGCTCAAAAGATTGCCTCTCTCGGGTTGGTGCTGCATGGTATTTTCAAACACTTGCACTTCATACGGAGGGCTGATGGCACTTCAGAAGAACCTTAATTTGTGCTAAAGGTGATCACGTGGGTGTGAACATGCTGCTCCCTGCCAAAGGGTGAGTAAAAGGAGCAAGAGATATTCATGTGTAGACACGGGCCTGACGGAGCTCCAAAATCATTGGTCATGAACCTTGTAGCGCCTTGAAAATTTCCTGCTAAGCAACGTGTAGTAACACGTCCTCTTCTCTTGGTAAATTCACAGGACCAGAGGAGGAAACGTCTCTGCCTGCACACCTACGGATTTCTCTCTGCGTCCACGTTCAACTGCCAGGGTCCACTAGGAGACCCTGCGTAATACTGGCCTCTGCATAATCCTAGATGTTGACCTTTTGATTCCTGAATTTTCTGGCTTGTTCTCTCCCAAATTTCTGTTTATGTGGCTGTCACATTTGCATTACGTTTTTTTTTTTAAAGTTTTTATTTCACAAATACTGTATTCATTTCAGAAGAATGAGAGCATACAGGCGAAGAAAAGAGAAATAGAGATCATCTCTCATCCTAGAGGTAGCTAACAGCTGATGTTTTGGAATAGACTTTTTTTTTTTTTTTACTGCTTATTTATTTATTTTGAGAGAGAGAGGGGGAGGGAAGGAGAGAATCCCAAGGAGGCTCTGCACTGTTGGCACAGAGCCCCACATGGGGCTTGATCTCACGAACTGGGAGACTGTGACCTGAGCCAAAATCAAGAGTCAGATGCTTCACTGACTGAGCCACCCAGGTGCCCCAGACAATTCTAGACTTTTTGTATAAAAGTGTACACACTGGAGTATATCTTCTTAACAACAAGGATGAGATCACACAGTATATAACAGTATATAGTGTTATATTCCCTGGGCTTTCATTGCCAACATTGGCAATGACTCCTCTCTGGGAGTAGACTTTCATTTGAATTCTTTTCTCAATAAAGAGAGAGAGAACTGTCAGGGTATCAGAGTTGGGAACCACCACGTGGATATTCCTTTGCCCTTCATTCTTTGTCCAGAATAATCCTAAGCATTGCCTTTTGCTAGAAGTAGGAATATTTTCAATTTATAAGTAGCCATCAATGTTCCCACAGTCTTGGATCACCCACCTCCTCTGGTGGGAACAGAGTGGTTTGCCCATCTGCCACGGCCATACTCCATGAGCATGGCCGGGTCAACGATTCAAGGGGGCAGTGCTGATGCCATTTTTTGTTATCCATTAGAATAGGTTGACCTTTCTTACAAAAGCAAACTCCCAAATCTCAAGGTCTTAGGAGAAAAAAAAGGCTTATTTGTCATTAACCACATTATTCCATACACCCTTACTTTGGGACAAATGCTGACAGCATATCCACCATCTGGAATATTGTCTGCTGGATTCCATGTCAGAAAGGAGGAACTTTTATTGGACAAATTGCCTACCTTCCAAGGTATCACAGGGGATAGTTCTACCATGTTTTGCCACTGCAAGCCTGAATCATACACCTTCCAGGCACCAACAGAACAGTCGCGATACAGTTGAATGCTTGCCCCCTAAGCCAGTGCCATATATTTTCCTTTGTGGCGTTTTTACCATTTGCTAGTACTCCTCTCTGTATCAGTCAGGGTAGGCTAGGTTATGCTGTGGTAACAAACAACCCCCCAAATCTCATTCATACTCTGTATCCATTGAAGATTGCCCAAGGGTCTATGCCATCTCTGTGGCTGCATGATTATTAAGGCCAGAAAAAGAAAATGAGACAAAATGTACACTCTGATACACTTTCTGCCCCCTTGCATTGACTAAAGCAGATCATACGGCCACATTCAACCCCTAAAAGTAGCATTGACAATTCTATCCTATGCTTAAAATGAAGAAAACCAGAAACATTTTGTAAATAGCACTAATGATTACCTAATATTTTATATCTCCATTGGAGAGAAATGGGTTCCTGGTGATATTTGGTCATAACTCTTTTACATCGTTAGTGGCAGGTTGAATGGAGAGTTCCTAGCCAGTTGGGTTTCCCTTCAAGCCTGAAGAATTTCCTTTAGGATGCCTTGCAAAGCAGGGCTGCTGGTGACATTTTCTTACCTTTTATTTATAGAAAATGTTTTTATTTTGCTTGCTTCTTGTAGGATATTTTTGTTGTATATACAATGATGAGTTGACAATTTTATTTTCTCTCAGCATTTTAAAGATGTGGTTCTATTGGCCTCTTGTCTTTTTCTAGTGACAAGCCAGAGGTCATTGGTAGCCTTGCCCCTATATATGTATTATATAACTTCTCTTTGAGCAATATTTTCTCTCATTTTTGTTTGCAGCAGTTTGAGTATGATATGCCTAGGTACGCATTACTTTCTATAAACTCTGTCTTGGTCTGTTAAAGTATTCTTTTTCCATTTTCTCTCTCTTTTCTTGACTTCTTCAGATTTTCCCACAGATCACTGAGGCTCTGTTCACTTCTGAAATCTTTTTTCCTCTGTGCTCCCTATTTATTGATACATTGTAAACTCACTGACTCTTGTTATGTATAATCAACTATGCATTTTTAACTTCAGATTTTCATTTTTGGTTCTAGAATTTTCTCTTGGTTCTTTTAAACTGCTTCTATTTCACTGCTCAGATCTCCTGTTAATTTATTACAAGCATATTCTTCTTTACATTATTCATCATGGTTATAATAGACGCTTTAAAATTCTGCTTGCCAATCCCAATATCTAGGTCTTCTTGGGGTTAATTTTCTGTTGGTTACCTTCTCTCTTGAGCATGGATTACATTTTCCTGTTTCTTTGTATGTCTAGTAATTTTGGATAATATCCTGGATTTGGTGAATAATACGTTGTGAAGACCTTGGATTCATTATATTTCTCTGAAGATTCTTGACTTTTTTTTGGCCCTCTTTATTAGCCATGAATTAAGTGAACTCAAACTCTGGGGCGCCTGGGTGGCTCAGTTGGTTAAGCAGTGGACTTCAGTTCAGGTCATGATCTCACTGTTTGTGGGTTCAAGTCCCATGTCGGTCTCTATGCTGACAGGTCAGAGCCTGGAGCCTGCTTCAGATTTTATGTCTCCACCTCTCTCTCTGCTCTTCTCCCCTTCTCAAAAACAAATAAACAGTAAAAAAAAAATTAAGTGAATTCAAACTCCAAATTCTATCTCTTCTGTGGCAGGCAGCAAGTTAAATCTTAGCTGAGTTATTTTATTCTTCATTGAACTGATTAAAATCTGCTCCATGAATCTGTAGGTCAGTGGCAGCCAGAGATTTAAGCAGTTTATGTATGGAATGTAGGTCTCTCCCTCTGTGGATCTCTTCTTTTTGTGATGTCCCTGCCCCCACCCTGTTTTTCAGCTGCTACGGTCACCCTAAACTCTTATTATTCACGCCTCCTAGATTGAGGGTTTCTGAGTTATCACTACTTGCATGGTGGCTGACTAAGGCCTGCCCTCAGACAAAAACGTGTATGTGTGTGTGTGTGTGTGTGTGTGTGTGTGAGAGAGAGAGAGAGAGAGAGAGAGAGAGAGAATGACAGGAAGAGAACATTTTTCTCATGTTGTTAGAAAGAGAACATTTTTTAGTTTCTGCCTGCTTTTGGGGCTTTCTCCAGTGCATCCAGATATTTGGTTTTTAGATTTTATCCAGAGGTTTTAGTTATTATTCTGCCGTTATCACAAGTGCAATCCTCTCTTTTAACACCGAAGTGTAATTAACATAGAGTGTTGTATTAGTTGCACGTGCACGATACAATGACTCAACAATTCTGTACACTGCTCAGCGCTCATTACGATAAGTGCCCTCTTGATCCCCTTTATTTTACCTCTCTTTCCATCCACCTCTCCTCTGGCAACATGGATTTGTTCTCTGTATTTAAAAGTTTATTTTTGTCTTTGTCTTTTTTCCTTCGTTTCTTAAATTCCACATATGAGTGAAATCTTTCTCTCATTGACTTATTTCACTAAGCATTATAACCTGTAGGTCCATCCATATTGCACAAGTGACAAGATATCATTCTTTTCTATGGCTGAGTGACATCCCATTGTGTATATACACTGTATCTTCTTTACCCATTCATCTATGGGTGGAATCTTGGGTTGCCTTCAGATCTTGACTGTTGTAAATAATGCAGCAATAAACATAGGGGTGCACATAATCTTTTCAAATTAGTGTTTTCATTTTCCTTGGGTAATTATCCAGTAGTGAAATTACTGGATTGTAGGGAAATTCTATTTTTAATTTTTTGAGGAATCTCCATACTGTTTTCCACAGTGAGTGCACTGACTTGCATTTACACCAACAACGCACAAGTGTTCCTTTTTCTCCATATCCTTACCAACACTTGTAATTTCTTGGTTTTTTTTTTTTTTGATTCTAGACATTCTGACATCTCATTGTGCTTTCAATTTGCATTTTCCTGATGATTAGTGATGTTGAGCATCTTTTCATGTGCTCATTGAGCATCTTTTCCTGTTGGCCATCTGTAGGTCTTCTTTGGGAAAATGTCTATGTGTGTCCTCTGCCCATATTTTAATTGGATTTTTTGGTGTTGAGTTGTATAAGTTCTTTTTTTTTAATGTTTATTTATTTTATTTTGAGAGAGAGAGAGAGAGAGAGAGATAGAGAGAGAGAGAGAGAGAGAGAGAGGGAGAGAGAGGGAGGGAGAGGGGAAGGGAGGGAGAGCGCAAGCGCACAAGGGACGGGCAGAGAGAGAAAAACAGAGAGAACCCCAAGCAGGCTCCATGCTGTCAACACAGAGTCTCTTGTGGGGCTTGAACTCACAAACCATGAGATCATGACCTGAAATGAAATCAAGAGTTGGATGCTTAACTGACTGAGCCACCCAGGCGCCCCTGTATAAGTTCTTTATATATTTTAGATATTAACCTCTTTTTGTATAAATAAGTTGCAAATATCTTCTCCCATTTAGTAGGTTGTCTTTTAATTTTGCTGATGGTTTCCACTGCTGTGCAAAAGCGTTTTATTCTGGAGTAGTCCCAATAATTTAATTTTGCTTTAGTTTCCCTTGCCTGAGGAGACATATCTAGAAAAATGTTTCTATGGCCAATGTCGGAGAGATGGTTTATGTTTTCTAGGAGTTTTGTGGTTTCATTTAGACCTCTAATCCATTTTGAGTTTACTTCTGTGTATAGTGTAAGAAAGTGCTCTGGTTTGATTTTTTTGCGTGTAACTATCCAGTTTTCTCAGCACCATTTGTTGAAGAGACTGTTTTTCCCCCATTGTATATTCTTGCCTCCTTTGTTGTAGATTAACTGACCATATAAGCAAGGGTTTATTTCTAGACTCCCTATTGTGTCCTGTTGAACTATGTATCTGTTTTTGTGCCAATACCATATTGTTTTGATCACTACAGCTTTGTACTATATCTTACAATCTAAGATTGTGACACCTCCATCTCTGTTCTTCTTTCTCAAGATTGCTCTGGCTATTTGGGGTCGTCTGTGGTTCCATACAAATTGTTGGTTCTAGTTCTGTGAAACATGTTGGCGGTATTTTTTGATGTGATAGGGATTGCATTAAATCTGTAGACTGCAGTATGGACATTTGAACAATATTAGTTTTTCCAAAATCCATGAGCATGGAATATCTTTCCATTTGTGTCACCTTCCGTTTCTTTCACCAGTGTTTTACAGTTTTCAGAGTGCAGGGCTTTCGCCTCCTTGATTTATTTTATTCCTAGGTATTTTATTATTTTCGGTCCTATTGTAAATGAGATTGTTTCCTTAATTTCTTTTTCTGCTATCTCATTATTTACATATGGAAATACAATAGAACTTTGTATACTAATTTTGTGTCCTGAGACTTTATACTGAATTCATTGATCAGTTCTAGCAGTTGCTTTTTCTTTTTTTCTAGAGTCTTTAGGGTTTTCAATACATAGTGTCATGTCATTTGCAAAGAGTGGAAGTTTTATTTCTTCCTTACCAATGTGGATGCTTTTTATTTCTTTTTGTTGTTATGACTGCTGAGGCTAAGACTTCCAGTACTATGATGGCAGTGAGAGTGGACTTCCTGGTCTTCCCCTGATCCTTGAGGAAAAGCTTTCAGAGTTTTTCATGATTAAGTATGATGTTAGCTGTGGGTTTTCATACATGGCCTTTATTATGTTGAGGTATGTTCCCTTTAAATCTACTTTGTTGAGCATTTAAAAAATTTTTTTATCTGATTGGATGCTGTACTTTGTCAAGTACTTTTTCTGCCTGTATTGGGGTGAGCATATGGTTTTTAATGCTTTCTTTTATTGATGTGATGTATCACATTGACTGATTTGTAAATACTGAACCACTCTTGCATTCCTGGAATTAATCCCACTTGATTGAATCGAATGATTTTTTTTAAATGTATTGTTGGATTTGGCTTGTTAATATTTTGTGAAGGATTTTTAAAATCTATGTTCATCAGAGATATTAACCTACAGTTTTTTTCTTTTTGGAGTGTCTTCAAGTGGTTTTGGTATCATGGTAATGTTGGCCTTTTCAAATGGATTTGGTAGCTTTCCTTCCTCCTCTATTTTTGGAATCCTTTGAGAAGAATAGGCATTAACTCCTCTTTAAATGTTTGGTAGAATTCACTTATGAAGCCATCTGATCCTGGGCTTTTATTCTGGGGGAGTTTTTTGATTCTTGATTCAATTTCATTGCTAGTAATCAGTCTGTTCAAATGTTCTATTTCTTC
Source organism: Suricata suricatta (assembly GCF_006229205.1). NCBI lineage: Eukaryota > Metazoa > Chordata > Mammalia > Carnivora > Herpestidae > Suricata > Suricata suricatta. Next base: position 29,221,370 of record NC_043715.1, on the reverse strand, counting down.
CTGATTCTGTTTTGGAAGGTTATATGTCTCTGGGAATTTATCCATTACTTCTAGATTGTCCAATTTGTTGGCATGTAATTTTTCATGGTATTCTCTTATAATCCTTCATATTTCTGTTGTTTTGGTTGTTATTTCTCCTCCTTCATTTATGATTTTATTTATGTGAATTATCTCTCTTTTTTCCTGATGAACCTGGTTAGAAGTTTATCAATTTTGTTTATCTTTTCAAAGTATAATAATCCTCTTTTCACCTCTCAAGAATACGAAATCTGGTCAGTGTTCACAGCTCTTTTTCATTCCATTTCATAAATATCTTCTCCATGTGTCTTTAGTTACAGTCATGTCCCCTTAGACTGAATCATTCAATTCTTCTCATACTGAGGAGAAATCTGTCCTTGAGAACCTCTCTGTGTGAGTCACAATGGATGTCCCATTAGCTCTGGATCTTTCCTCCTGCAAAGGACAGAGGACTGCCAGATTTGCTGGGTAATGTCTCTGGGATCATTATCTTTTTTTTTTTTTTAATGCAAGTCCTAGTCCTGCAACATCTTTCCTCTTATTTATCCAATACAAGCCACTGCCTGATTTCCAAGTAAGTTCTCTCTAGAATAATTGGGTCCAGTGTGACAGTGGCCATGAAACCATACTACATTTTCTATGGAAGTAAAAAGTGGAAAATGAAAATAAAAGAATCACAATTTTGAGAGGCAGGTGATTTTAGAACCGTGTAGTCCAATATGCTCAAACCAGGTTAAGGTGAAAGATGCAAGGAAGTTGGTTTAATTACAGACCTGCAGTCAGTTAGTAGCAGAACTAATCAGCCTTGGGGGTGCTTGGGTGGTTCAGTTGGTTAAGCGTCTGACTTCCACTCAGGTCATGATCTCGTGGTTTGTGAGTTTGAGCCCCATGCTGGGCTCTGTGCTGACAACTTAGAGCCTGGAGACTGCTTTGGGTTCTGTGTTTCCCTCTCTCTCTCTGCCCCTCCCTTGATGACACTCTGAGTGAGAGAGATCACATTCTCTCAAAAGTAAGTAAACATTAAATTTTTTTTAAATAAAATTGTTCAAAAATAAAAAGAACCCTAGTCAGTCTCGTTCAGTTTCATATAGTTTGAAGCTATATTTTTCTCTGGTCACCCAAGAATCTTATATGAAAGAGCTCCTTAATATCTAAACAGCTCCAGGGCCTCAAAAAAGCAAGAATGTAAAAATAAAAATGTAAGTCTCTCCTGTAATTTAAAAAAAAGACTTTAGGGGCACCTGGGTGGCTCAGTCGGTTAAGCCTCCGGCTTCGGCTCAGGTCAGATCTCACGTTTGTGGGTTTGAGCCCCGCGTCAGGCTCTGTGCTGACAGCTAGCTCAGAGCCTGGAGCCTGCTTCTGGTTCTGTGTCTCCCTCTCTCTCTGACCCTCCTCCTCTCATACTTTGTCTCTCTCTGTATCAAAAATAAATAAAACATTAAAAAAAAAGACTTTACTTTTAAGAAAAGTTGTGGGTTATAGCAAAATTGGGAGGAAAGTACATAAATATCTTGCCTTTCCCCATCCCCCCACTCACCTCACACGGGCAATCTCCCCTACTATCTACGTCCTGTACGAGAGTGGTACATTTGTTACAACTGGTGAACTTACACTGACATGTGATTATTATTCAAAGTCCATAGTTTACATTAGGGTTTGCTCTTGGTGTTGGACATTATATAGGTTTGAGCAAGGGTATAATAATAACACGTGTCCACCATTACAGCACCTTACAGAATGCTTTCACTGCCCTAATTATCTTCTGTATCCTACCTACTCATCCCTCCCTCCTCCTCACCCTGGCAACCACTGATCTTTTTCTTATCTCCATGGTTTTGGTTTCTGTAGAATGTCATATAGTTGGAATCATGCAGCATGTTGCCTTTGCAGATTGGCTTCTGTCACTCAGTGATATGCCCTTAGATTTCTTTTGCATCTTTTCATGACTTTCATGCTGAAGGGTATTCCATTGTCTGCATGTACCACACTTTATTTATCCATCCACATATTGAAGGACATCTTGGTGTTCCAAGTTTTGGCATTTATGAATAAAGTTGCTATAAAAGTCTGTATGCAGGCTTTTGTATGGACCTAAGTTTTCAGCTCATTGGGGTTAATATCAAGGAGCACAGTTGCTGGATCGCTTGGTAAGAATATGTTTAACTTCGTAAGAAACTGCCAAACTGTCTTCCAACGCCATTTTGCGTTCCCGTCACGAATGTTTGAAGAGCGGCTGTCGGACTGCGTTCTCACCAGCATGTGACGCTATTCAAATGTTCCAGAGTCGGGCCTTTCTAGTAGGTGAGTAGTGGTAGGTCATTGTTGTTTTAATATGTAATTCCTTAATGACCTATGTTAAGCATCCTTTCACTTGCTTATTTTCCATTTGCATGTCTTCTTTGATGAGGTGTCCAGATCTTTGGCCCATTTTCTAAATTGGGTTGTTAATTTCCTTATTGTCAAGTTTTGAGCTCTTTGCATATTTTGGATACCAGTCTTGTATTACATATCTCTTTTGCAATTATTTTCTCCCAGTGTTCTTATTCTCTTGATAGTGTCTTTTGCAGAGCAAAAGTTATAAGTTTTAATGAAGTCTAGCTTCTCAATCCTTTCTTTCATGGATCATGTCTTTGATTTTGGGTCATTAGTTTTAATAACAAAACAGGGACAATAACAAGACTAACCCGAAGTGGGATGTTAACTGTCTTGAAATACTATAGAATTGACTAGAGCTTGATGGTGATGTTTTACTTGCCATTTAAGGATTCTTCCATGTAAACCATTCCCACATGTAATATGAAAAAAATATATGTATTTACAATTATTTTGTTTATCGGTGTAACTATTCCAAGCGAAATGTCGGCAGCAGAACTAGACCAGGCTGCACATGTCAATCCTGATTTGAGATTAGCAGGCAGCAACCACTCCCCAAGCTGCTGCTCTTGACACCCTGCTTGAACTCGAAGCCAACTATTATCAACAGAGGTGTTTTTCCATTCCCTGGGAGGTTAGTAATGGTGTTCCATGGAAGAGCGTCTTCCTTCGCTATTCCCAGTAGCGGAAACCATAGCTGCTAATGACTCTAACTCTGTGGACATGTTAAACATCAGAATTTGTTAAACATCATGGCACAGGAGTTGATATGCTATGGCAAAAAATGATAATGATGGTAACGAGACAATCACGCTGCAAGGAGCTGGACTCCGATGAAATATGTATCAGGGAGATCTTTGGGGAATGGTATCGGCAGTCCTGGTCTGAGAGATAGCACAGCCTGTGTGTTTATCAGCCAATGAGCTCAGATGGGTGGATAACTTAAGAAGAGCTTGAAGGAAATAGGGGACTTCTTAAAGGGGATATCGGGGCTAACATAGAATCTCTTCCACTGTATTCTCTCAGTCAAAGGAGTTATAGACACAGACCAGATCCAAGAGGGGAGGATAAATAGATCCCACCTCTTGATGGGAGCAGTTTGGGCCATTAATTCACCACTTATAGTCATTTCTCTTTTTTCCTTGCCTTAGGCAATTGGCATGAGGAGCCCAAAATGATGACGCACTAATTGTGGCTTCTGTGGAACTCTCACTATGTTCTCTTAGGTGAAATGTTCCCCTCTTTGGAACGAGGGCCTCACAGGACCTAAAACTGTAGGGATGGGAAGCACATATTCTGGAAGTGGGTTCATGGGAGTGGTGTTAAGGGCACTCCTACTTCTACCTTTTGGTTTCTGGATCTATATATTGTAGCTATTGGCACAAAGTGCCAGATCAGCTACAGACTCAGGACATGAATTGCATCCTGGAAGATGGCACTTCAAGTTGCTCAGTTGTCTCTGACCAGGCGCTTCAGCTGAGCCTGCAAGAGGACATTCCACTGTGGCTATGAGGACAACACTCAATATTGGGTGCTGCAGTACGTGGTAGAAGCAGTCATAGCTCTTCTTCCATTAAAAGGGGTCCATTGATCTGAGGCAAAGTCATGTGGGATGTCATTTGGTAAATCAAACATGCTGTTATCCATCCAGGGGAAACACAGACAGGGGCATTGTGGACTTAGTAGGCAAACACATATCCAGAGGAGGTAGTCACTGCCTCTTCCAAAGCAGAAGTACAATGTATCAACTTGTCATTGATGGCTGGCTGGTACCATATTGAGGGCTCAGTGTTAGCCTGTGCTGCTGGCAGGTGGAGAATTGAGCAGTGCAGGAGGTAGGACCAACCTTGACGGGAGGGAGTCCAATAATGGGCCCATGCATGACCTCCATCACTGTCCTTTGGGGCCATCCTTAAGTGAAATTATAGTATGGCAGCCATCTATTTTCAACTTGCACCAACAAATTGGGCCTATTGACCCGTAAAGCAATCTAGAGACTTTTTTGTTTTACTTCCTCTGGTCCCCAGTTGGAGTGGATAGTCCACCTGTCCCATGAGATGACAGGGGTGAGTTTAGGAAGAGGCACTGTGATACAACCCAGTCAGGGGGCTTAGGTGTTTGGCCATCTGGCTTGGAGTCTTACTGCTGCTCTCTGGACTGCTGTCTGGGTAGGACTGTTGGGTCTGACCCCACGTGTATCACTCTATCATGCAATAAACTGCTGTGGCTTGTGTACAGGCTAAGTAAATTCTTCCCTCCTTCTGGAGAAGTTGCAGAGCAGAAAGCAAAGAACACAATATGCACGTGGGCAAGATGCCGTTAGAGTGAAGTGAGTTCAAGCCGTCACAGAACTGGCCACCAATGCCACAGCTGGAATCTGAGATGTGGCAGAGAGGACATGAGGTCGGGCCCCATCGGCATCCACATGGTCCCATCTGCTTTGGTTCTATTATTCTAAACGGATTTAGAGTCTCTGGCCCTGTTTCTGTCCGTATGGGGAGAAAACACAATGGTCAGACTTGGGAGACATCCCTGAGCAAGAGATGTTGGAGGATCTCCAGTCACTGCGAAAACACGTGACACCACTGTACATCCCCCCTTCACTTCACTCCACGTTTTGGTTTGTTGTCTGTGGCCCTTTACTTTTAAGGCTTTTCTTTTTGGATATATGCCAAGTTTCCCCTCCCTCTGTATTCCTTTAAGATGGTTTTGAAGCTCCAACTGGTCCTTTTTGTAGATCCTACTCATTTTTTAAAATGGGAACACTTTCATTTACTGTAGATCATACCAGTATAAACCCAAACACATCTATCCTGACATCTATCTCTGAATCTCCAATTCCTCATTTTTAAGGAACTGATAATAACTCCAAACCAGTGTTTTTCATGTTGGCCTTGTTCTACACAATGCATGCTAGAATGTGTCCTGCTGTCTGGCCTTAGTTTCTGAGTCTTTAGTTGTTGTTTTAATGAATGTGTCTCTGTTTTATTCCCACCCCTGCCCCCTCAGCCTTGTCTTCTCCTTCCCCACTTCCAAAGCATTGCTAGCACTCTGATGTGCGTCCTTCCGTATGCTTCCTGTTGCTCATATAATCATCTTTCGTTTGTACGAATGCAGTGTCAGAAAGCGGTCCCATTCCTCCTTGCTAGTGGAATCTTGACTTTATTTGCAATGCAGTGCACTTAGTCCTGGCATTGGGTCATGACTGGTCCAAGCCAATAATGATAATCCTTTCTCTGTATTTCCCAGCCTGCCCTGCAGGTAGAGGTGGCCACGTGACCCAGCTTTGGCCAAGGAGGTGTTAGCTGTGGGTGGGGCTTCCAGGAAAACTTTTGACGACTCATTTAGAAGAGTCTGCACCCTTCTTCCTGGCCAGGGTGCACATTTGACGTCTGTAGGTGCTGTAGGCATCTTACGGCCATGCAATGATAAGGATGGGAGAGTAGAAATATAGAAAGGGGCCAGGTCTTTCAGGGCCCAAATGAGCTGCTGAAATGAGCTAGAAACTGTCTATATTCACACTACCACTCATGGAGGAAAAAAACGCCTTTGTTTCAACCACTGCTAATCTGGCTTATTGTTATCTTGCATCCGAAAGCATTTATAACTGATAAAAGTTACATATGCACCCACACACACATTTTTTTCGCCTTCAATTTACAAAAGCATAATCATATTATATGTATTTTTCTTAGTTTATGAAATCTGGCTTTATATCCTTCATAATACGTAATGGACATTTTTCTGAGTCAATGCATATAGTTCTAATTTATTATTAAAATATACTTCATTAATTGTTGTGGATAGGTAGTAATAGCACATGGCTCAAAGTTCAAAATGTATAAGTGGAATATGATGTGGTCACCATGAAACATTAGCAATTCCTTGGGGCTTCTGGATGGCTCAGTCAGTTCAGCGTCTGACCTTGAGTCAGGTCATGATCTTGCAGGCCATGAGTTTGATCCCCACTTTGGGCTCTGTGCTGATAGCTTGGAGCCTGGAGCTTGCCTTGGATTCTGTGCCCCCCTCTCTTCCCCTCTCCGCCACCTATGTTCTGTCTCTCTCTCTCTCTCTCTCTCTCTCTCTCAAAAATAAACAAACATTAAAAAATTATATAAAAAAAGAAACACTAGCAATTCTCCAAAAAGTTAAATATAGAGTTACTATAAGTTAAAAATGTCACTCTTAGGTGTATACTCAAGAACAATAAAAGTATACATCTACACAAAAACCTTTACATAAATGTTCATAGCAGGATTATTCATAATAGCCCCAAAATGGAAAAAAAAAAACCCTAAATGCCTTTCAACTAATGAATGAACAAAATGTAATATATTCATATAATTGGAATATTATTCAGCAAAAAACCAACCTGATGCATGCTACAATGTAGGTGAACTTTGAAAGCATTAATGCTAAATGAAAAGAAGCCGGTCACAGCAAACACAACATTGTATGACTGCATATATGTGAAATGTGCAGAATAGGCAAATCTGCACAGAGACAGAGAGTAGATCAGTGGTTACCGGGGGCCAGGGGTGGGGACGCTGGAAATAGGGAATGGTTACTAACATGTAGGCGGTTTCTTTTTGGAGTGCTAAGAACATTCTAGATTTTCCTTTTGGTGATGGTTGCAGAACTATGTGAATATACCAAAAAATCACTGAACTGTACACTTCATTTTTTTAAGTTTATTTATTTATTTTGAGAGAGAGAGAGAGAAAAAGAGTGTGTGTGTAAGTGAGTGGGGAGGGGCAGAGAGAGAAGGAGAAAGAGAGAGAGAGAGAGAGACAGACCCAAGCAGGTTCTATACTCAGTGCAGAGGTCAACTCAGGGCTCAAACCCACGAACTGTGAGATCATGACCGGAGCTGAAACCGAGTCAGAAGCTTAACCGACTGAGCCACCCAGGCTCAGTGAACTGTCCACTTTAAGTGGCCACAGTCTGTGAAATATATCTCAACATAGTTATAAAAATATACCACCAGAAATACAGTAAAAAGTGAATTTTTTCCTACTTCTTCCCCAGCGACCCAGTTCCTTTTCCGAGAAGCTACCTCTTACTTCTTGGATGTACTTTCAGAAACGTTTTATTTATACTCAAGCACAGGCACCTATGTTTTTACATAACTCATCACATATACCACACACTCTTCTTTAACTTACCTTTGCACGTAGAAATGTGTCTGGAGACACAGACACAGAGAGAAGATCCCGTGAAGACAGAGGGGGCTTGGAGTTACTATGTGCCTTGAAGCCAAGGAAAGCCAAGGACTTACCAGCAGCCACGAGAAGCTAGGAGAAAGGCATGGAACACATCCTTCCCTGGAGACTTCAGATGGACTATGGTCCTGCCCCTTGGTTTCAGACTTCTAGCTTCCAGATCTCTGAGAGAGCAAATTTCTATTGTTTTAAGCAAACATAAATAAACAAACAAATAAATAAAAATTTAAAAAAATCAGACAAGTGCGTATCTTGTGGATTACTATGTAGAAGCACATCTAAGGTTGACCCCTTCTTTTAAATGGTGACACAGTCTTTTATTTCATGACTGAAACATAATTTTTTAATGACTTCCCTATTTGATATTTGCTTTTCTACACAATGATGACATAAATAATCGTGTCGGCACATCATTTCCTCTATTCGCAAGTGCATATATGAGATAAAATCTTAGAGGTGTAATTGTTGGATTAAAGGGTAAATGTATTGGGGCGCCTGGGTGGCTCAGTCAGGTGAGCGTCCAACTCTCGGTTTGGACTTAGGGCATAATCTCATGGTTTATGAGTTCAAACCTTGTGTTGGGCTCCATGATGACCGTGTGGATCCTGCTTGGGATTCTCTCTCTCTCTCTCTCTCTCTCTCTCTCTGCCTCTCCTCTACTTGCATGCATGCACTCTCTTTCTCTCTCAAAATAAACAACCTTAAAAAAAAAAAGGATGAGTGTATTTTTTATTTTGATGGACTTGCCAAACTGATCTGCACAGTGTTCATGGGAAGCTACCCTCGACCCGCAATGTGTGAGTGTGCCTGTCTCCCATAGTCATGATAACTCCATGTTTTACCACATTTTTGATCTTGCCAATCTGGTAGTCGAAATTATATCTCATTGTGGTTGTAATGTGCATTTTTGTTATGAGCATGTTAAGCATCTTTTCCACATCTAATATCATCACATTCAGTAAGTTTAATGTTATGTTCATTAATAATCATTTGAATTTTCTCTAAATTGCTCATATCCTTTACCCACTTCTCTGTGGACTGTTGGTCTTCCTCTTATTTTGGGGCTCTTTATAGTAAGGAAATTAGCTGTTTGTTCTATTGTTGGCAAATATTTTCCCAAGTTTTTCATTTGTCCTTTGATTTTATGAGGGGTTTTTTTTGCCATTAAAAAATTTTTACTTTTGTGGAGTCAAATTTATTGCTATTTTCTTTCATAGCTCCTGAATTTTGTGAAACCATAAATTATTTGTTTATTGCTAATGCATTCATGGTTTCATTTTTTACATGTAAATATTTATAGGATTTATTTTGCTTTAAGGAAGGAGTAGGGATCTAGTTAATTTTTTTCCTAGATGCTTTTTGAGCGGTTCTGGTATCATTTTTGAGTAGTCTATTTCTCTCCACTAACTTGATATGCCACCTTTGATGCTCCAACTTCTATGTTTCTGGCTGTGTTTCTAGACCTTCTGACCCATGTTGCATTCTTGGAATAAAAACCTCTTGATCATGACTGTTATAGCTTTTAGAAAAAAGTTTATTTAGTTTTGAGAGAGAGAGAAAGAGAGAGAGAGGGCAAGCAGAGGAGAGGCAGAGAGAGAGGGAGACACAGAATCTGAAGCAGGGTCCAGGCTCTGAGCTGTCAGCACAGAGCCCGACGTGGGACTCGAACCCACAAACCATGAGATCATGACCTAAGCTGAAGTCAGATACTTAACAGACTGAGCCACCCAGGTAGGTACCCCTGTTATAGTTTTAATTTGGTGTTCAATTTTTTTTTTACATTTATTTATTTTTGAGAGACAGAGAGAGACAGAGCATAAGTGGGGGAGGGCCAGAGAAAGAAGGAGACACAGAATCTGAAGCAGGCTCTAGGCTCCAAGCTGTCAGCACAGAGCCCAGTGTGGGGCTCGAACACACAAACTGCGAGATTATGACCCTAGCTGAAGCCGGACGCTTAACCAACTGAGCCACCCAGGTGCCCCTTGGTGTTCAATTCTATTTGCTAATGTTTTACTTAGGATTTTTGCTTTGATATTATTTATATGTGAGATTAGTCTATAGTTTTCTTTTGTGCGTGTGTGTGTGCAGTGTTTATTTGGTTTACAGATCAATGACATATCCAGTTCTTTAAAAGACTATGGGAGTTTTCCTTCTTTTTATATCTCTAGAACACTCTGAATAGTATTAAAATGATCTAGTTTTTGAGGGCTATTAGAATTCCCTTGTAAAACCTTTTGAGCCTGGTGCTTTTTGGGATTAGTATTTTGACATTTTATTTCTTCTGTGGAAATTGATCTTTCAAGCTTTCTTTCTTTACCAGGCTCAATTTTGAGATGCTGTATTTTTCAGAAAATCAACCATTTCATCTAGGTTTTCAAAGTATTTTCTAAGAATTATACAATTTAGACTCATGGATTTAAAAATAACCCAATTCAATAGTTAATCTCTCATTGTCCTATTTTATTTTTAATATTTATGTATTCTTGATAGAGAAAGAGTGTGAGCGAGAGAGCAAGCACAGGGGAGGGGCAGACAGAGCGGGAGACACAGAATCCAAAGCAGGTTCCAGGCTCTGAGCTGTCAGCACAGAGCCCAATGCAGGGCTCGAACTTGTGAACCATGAGGTCATGACCTGAGCTGAAGTCGGAGGCTTAACCAACTGAGCCACCCAGGCGCCCCTGCTATTTTCATTTGTACTCATGCTTTCTTTTATAATGATTAGGTCCATTCTCCTGATTATTTCATATAAGTATTTTATTTATTAATTTTATTTGATTTTTACTTTTTACTTTCATTCTCTCTGCTTTTTGTCTCTTTTTAACTTTTGAGATAGATGTTTCATTTATTGTTACACTTTTATTTCCATTCTTATGTTTATGCATTTGCTTTGCTTTAACTGTATCTCAAAGATTCTGATATATAGGGCTTTTCATAATCATTATTTTTCTAAGAAACTGTTCAATTTCAATTTATATTTCTCCATTGACTATGGAATTGCTTAATAACATTTTATTTCCAGATGGAAAAGAACTTGTGCCTTTTGATTTTATTTTCCATTTTATTACATTGTGATAAGACAATGTTGTTGGTTTGCATTATTTTTATTTGAAAGAATTTATTGAAGTTTTCTCGGTGACCTCACTTATGGTCAATTTTCATGAATGTTCCACATGTATTTGAAAAGAAGAAATATCCTTTTTCATAAGGGTAAAGGGTTCAATATGTATTCATAAGCTCTACCTTGGGATTATGTTGTTTAGATTATATGTGTGTGTGTGTGTGTGTGTGTGTGTGTGTGTGCGCGCACATGAGCGTGCACACACGTGCGTGTATAATTTCTTTTCCAATTTGCCCAGGCTTGAACTGAGGGTTGATCTATAGTCTGTCCTAATTAATATACTTCCATATGTTTTCTCTTATCTCCTGCATTTGTGCCTTATGAAGGTTGCTGCTATGTTATTTGATGCATAGTTATTGATACCATTTGTATCTTCACTGTGAAGTATGGTCTTCACTATCATTAAAGTGTCCTTCTTTGTGTCATTAAGCATTTTCCCTTCACGAATTTCATCTTGTCAGATATCAAGTTCACAAGCCTGGCTTTCTTCATGGGCACTTGTCTGGTAGTTTTGTCCATCCTTTTCACTTTATTGCGCTTTGTTTTGGAAGTATCTCTTACAACATAGAGTTGAATTTTGTCTTGTAAGACAATCTGAAAATAGTTTTCTTTTCACAAGTTTGTTCAGACCATTTGCATTTATGGTTACAACTTAAATACTTGATTTTAGCTCTGTCTGACGATCTTATGTTGCATTTACTATGGATATTTTCCATGTGTTTTTCATTCTCTGGTTTGTTTTCTTTGCTTTTTAATAAAAAAAAGTTGGTGATTAAAATGACTTGTGCTTTTCTTTTAGTAGTTATCTTTCCACTAATATATTTATATAATGTCCACGTTTCCTTTATTTAGGCTTCTACCTTCTGCTTTAAAGCGTATCTTTGGCCCTTACCTATAATCTATATGAAATCAATGAATTTATGCTACTTTTCCATTTTTCCCCTTTTTCTCTCATTAAAAAAATTGTTGACTTCATCAGAACACAAAACATACATATACTATTCTTCTACCTTATCCTCACCTTTGGCAGGCAGAAGATCTGTAGTTAAATATAGTCCAGGCTTACCACTGGCTCTTCTAACAGTTTCTTCATTCACATCTTAGTTGGATGGAGGTAGTCTTCTAGTAGATTCCTCACAAAGAGCTCATTAGCACAATATTCCCTGAATTCTTGCATGTCTCCCATTATTTTTCTATAAACAAGCACATGAAAAGATGCTCAGTGTCATTAGGGAAATACAAGTCAAAACCATAATGAGATACCAATTCACAATCCTAAGAATGGCTATTAAAACCGGAAGAAAGTAACACCTGTTGCAAGGATATGGAGAAACTGGAACCCTCGTACATTGTTCGTGCGAATGTAAAACTGTTCATTTGTTGTAGAAAACAACAATTTGGTAGATCCTCGAGAAGTTAAACCTATAATTATCATATGACCCACTTCGATCTACACCCAAAAGAATTGAAACTAGGTAGCCAAACAAATCCTTGCACCAAAAATGTTCACAGCGGCACTTTTCACAGTAGTCCAAAGGTAGAGACAACCCAAATGTCCAACACTGGATGAATGGATAAATAAATTTTGGTTACCCATCCAATGGAATATTATTCAGCCATAGATAGGAATGAAGAACTGATACATGTTACAATGGGGGCGAACCTTGAAAAAGGTGGTGGTGACAGAAGGCAAACATAGGTTACATAGTATATGACTCCATTTATGTGAGATATGCAAAACAGGCAAATGCATAGAAACAGAAAGCAGATTGGTGGTTGCCAAGGGCTGGGGAGGAGGGTGATAGGGCATACAGGGTATACTTAATGTATACAGGGTTTCATTTAGGACTGATGAAGTGTTCTAGAACTAGATAGAACAATATTATGAATGTACTAAATGACATTGAATTGTTGCCTTTAAAATAGTTAATTTTGTGTTATATGAATTTCACCATGATGAAAATTGTTTTTCTTTTTTTAAAATATTTTTTTTTAACGTTTATTTATTTTTGAGAGACAGAGAGAGACAGAGTACGAGCGGGGAGGGGCAGAGAGAGAGAGAGAGACACAGACTCTGAAGCAGGCTCCAGGCTCTGACTCTGAGATGTCAACACAGAGCCTGATGTGGGGCTTGAACTCATGGACTGCAAGATCATGACCTGAGCCGAAGTTGGATGCTTAACCGACTAAGCCACCCAGGCACTCCTGAAAATTGTTTTTCTATAGCCTTGACATTTGAAAGATTAGCTGAGTTGAACTAAAAGAAATCATTGGTTCATACTTTACCTTGGTTCACTTTTTTCTTTTTTTTGGTAAGACTATTTCATCAATACCTTGCTTCCTAAGTTGCTCTTGAGAAATCTAATGCCAACCTGACTTCATTTTCATTATAAAAGACTTTTTCTGATTTGTTTTTCCCTGATAATGAGTGATGATACACCATGTTACACCTATCAGAATGGCTAAAATTAACAGCTCAGGAAACAACAAATTTTGGTGAGGGTGCCGAGAAAGGGGAACACTTTTACACTGTTGGTGGGAATGCAAACTGGTGTAGTCACTCTGGAAAACAGTGTAAAGGTTCCTCAAAAAACTAAAATAGAGCTACCCTACAACCCAGCAATGGCACTACTAGGAATTTACCCAAAGGATACAAAAATGCTGACTCGAAGGAGTACATGCACCACAATGTTTACAGCAGTGCTATCAATAATGGCCAAATTATGGAAAGAGCCCAAATGTCCATTGACTGATGGACAAAGATGATGTGGTGTGTATGTGTATACACACACACACACACACATATACAATGGAATACCACGTGGCAATGAAAAACAATGAATCTTGCCATCTACAACAATGTAGATGGAACTAGAGTGTATTATGCTAAGTGAAAGTAGGCAAAGACAGATATCATATGATTTCACTCAGATGTTAAATGTGAGAAGCACAACAAATGAACACAGGAAAGTATGGCAAAATAAGATAAAAACAGAGAGGGACCATAAGAGACTCTTAAATACAGAGAACTGGGGTTTTCTGGAGGGGTGGTGGGTAGGGGTATGGGTTGGGTGGGTGATGTGCATTGGGAAGACCATTTCTGGGGATGAGCATGGGGTGTCATATGTAAGAGATGAATCACTGGGCTCCACTCCTGAAGCCACGACCACACTGTATGTTGGCTAACTTGAACTTGAGTTTAAATACATACATACATGCTTGTTTTGCCTAGAGGACCAGAAGATTTTCTTTATATTGACTTTAATGTCTAGTTGTTTTATTAAGATATGTTTCAGAGTTGACTGTTTAAAAGCAATTTTCCTCCATGGTCAGCCCTTTCAATAAGTAGATTCAAGTCTACTTTTATTTCAGGAAAGGTTTCTTGAATTATAGTATTATGTATTCGTCCTATTTCACTATTTTCTCATTGGCAACTCTAACTGTACTCATGTTTGCCTAGGTTATCTACTGTTTTTTTCACAGGTTCTTTTTGCCTCTTTTATTTTCTTGGCTCCTTTCATTTCTACCCATTATCTTCCATTGTCGACTTTCAGTCATATTTATTTTCTCTCAGGTACCTTCTAATTTAGTCATTTCAAGGTTAATTTTTCGTTTCTTTCCTAACATCAGTTCCCATTAGTTCCAGTTTGTCAGTTTCTATTTTGGGTTTTTAAATTCCTGATCGATGTCTTCTCCCCGCATCTGCAATTGCTTATTTATTGATAATTAATTCATGTTGGGATACGGTATTATATTTTCTTTTGCATCAGGGCTCGGGTTTTTTTTTCTTTCTTCTGGAGTTTGTCATTTACTGAAGTTTTCCTTAATCTTAATAAACGACTGAGGTAGAACGTAAATTCAGTAAAGTAGGTAGCTGATAACCCGATATTTCACTTTCCCCTTGCACTTACCTTAATCCACTGCCATCAAAAATCTATCACACGCCAGAGCTTATCATGCCGCTTACCATAAATAACGTCATCTTTTTATCATCTGATTAGTCAGTGACCCCATTTCACAGTTCCGTCCTAATGTTCTGCTTCCTACGGCCACTCCTGTACTTATTTTCAGCCTCAGTGTCCCCAAAGCCAGGCCCTAAACCAGGACCTGGCATGTGCAAACTTTATTTGGGAAACGACGGCAGAGTTGAGAAGAGACTGGGAGAAATAAGATGGAAAAGCCATTGCAAAGTTGTATTGGCAGGTTGATCAACCCTACGAGTGCTGGGGCTTGGTCTGCTGGCTCTGCCAGAGGGATGGAGAGGGGGAGGGTTTATCCACTGGTTGAGTCTCCTGGGGTGTTAACTCCCTTGTTTGTGAATAAAGGATGAGGAGGGAGGATGAGAGGTAGGGCCCAAGAAGGGATTCATATTATTTTCTAATGGCTTTCCTGTCTCAGCAAAGTCAGCTCTCAGTCTTAGTGTGGTTTTAGGTCTCTCGACTGCTTTTAAGACCTTTTTTGGTCTTTGATTTTCAGTAGTTTTTCTAGGATGTGCCTTATTTGATTTTGTGTTTACTCAGCCTGGGCATACAGAATGAGGTCATTCTATCTGTGCCTCAATTATATTCTGAAAAAGTCCTAGTCATCATCTCTTGGAATACGGATTCTAATCCTCTTTTTCATTTCTGGGACTTCAATTATGGGTACAACTTTCCATAGACTCCCATGTCTTGAAATACCCACCCTCCCTTTTTTTTGGAATACTTTCCATTTTTCTTTCCATGCATCAGAGTGGATATTTTTTTAAAAACAGGAAAGAGCTGTATTTTATTTGTTTTGAGAGAGAGAGAGAGAGAGAGAGAGAGAGAGAGAGAGAGAGCACGCATGCGTGAGAGAATGCATCCATGCATGTGGGGAAGGGCAGAGAGGGAGAGAGAATCTCAAGCAGGCTCTGTGCTGTCAGTGCAGAGCCTGACACAGGGCTCGATTTCACAAACCATGAGATCATGACCTGAGCCGAAATCAAGAATCAGATGCTTAATTGAGCCACCCAGGTACCCCAGAATGGATTTTTTAAAATAATTTTTTCAGTTTGATAAGTCATTTTTCAATTATGTCTGACTTGCTGTCAGACTCACCTGGTGAAATCTAAATTTATTTGTAATTTTTATTTATAAAATTTCCAGTTGGTTTTGTTTGAGAACATTCAGTTCCATGTCAAATTTCTTAGGATTGTCTTTTAACTCTATTAACATATTTAACTTTTTTTTGAGGTTCATGGATGATGACTCCATTTTCTGAATTGTGGGAATTTCACTTGTTTGTTGTCTTAGTTTTCAGTCACATGGTCTTGTCTCCTCATGTGTCTAGTTATTTTTTAATGTGTACTAAACATTGTATGTAAAAAAATGCAAGAATAATTTGAGCCTGAAGGATTTACTGGGGGCTCTAAAGTCTAGTCTTTAGTAGACGCTAAGTTTCCAAGTTTTGTTCTTCAAAGCCCCATCAGTCTGTTGAAAGCTCTGTTCAGCTTCTCACCCATGCTTTCAAAGTGGCAGATGCCTTTAGAAACAAATCAGCTTTAATGCTCCTCTCACTCTCTGGGCTTCCCTCTCTTCCCAGATCTTGTTCCTGTGTGTTCCTACAGCCTAGGTAGCTGGTGACATTTCCAAACACTTCTTATACGTGTGTGTATTTAAGTCAGATTTTCTAATTGTTCTCACAGCGAGGCTGAACCAAACCACCAAATTCATCATTACTAGGGTAGAACTCCATCCTGCTGAGAAGTTCTCTCCTTTTGTTTCTCATGCAATATGAATACAGGGTAGTTTAGATAAAACTGTTTTAGATTTTCCCGGACAGGCCAGAGAAGACAATCGTATAGATGGAGAAGAGGTTTGGGTAGCTTACAGGATCTCTTAGCTCAAGACTATCCTCTTCTGTTGCTGCAGTGAGGTTTCTTTAATACATGATTTCTTCTTAGTGATAATGACACCACTTAATGATACTATCTTGTTTCATTGGGGCCCAAAGTTTCAGCTGGTTCTTTCTTTCATTTCACTACCATGTCTCCAAGGTTGCCCTGCCCCCCGCCCCCTTTTCCAGGTGTCTTCCCAAGCCTACTACCTCTGGTTCTATGTACTTTCCAAGCTCCTTTCTTTCACTTTTCCAGTAGCTAAGAACTCTGCCCCATCAGGCCTCAGACATGTAACCAGCATTTCCCCACTCAGCATGGCCCTTGTCTTACTGGGGGAGCTTGAGGAGATGTCATCTGGGTTCTACTGCCACTAGAATCCTGTCACGCTCACTTCTCTTCTGCTTAACCCGTGTCTTGCCCCCTCTCTAGTGTGGGCTTCTGGGCTTATTCCTCCCACTTACATGAAGGTAAAGTCTGCAGAACTTTCTTTCTTCTAGTTATGTAGTAGGAATGGGTGATTTCTTGCCCTTTAGAGCCCAGAACAATAACAACACATCTTTTAAAACTTTTTGATAGGATATTTTATTTATCCTTTTACTGCTTTCTATTTTTACTGCGTTTTGCTTAGAGAAACATAGTCTACAAGATTTCAATTCTTTGGAAATTGAGACTTCCTTGGTGGCTGAGTACACGGTTGATTTTTTTTTTTCAATTTTCCATTTGCATTCTATATTTGCTTGAGTTTAGTAAACATGTTAAGCACATCCTCTAGACTTAAAAAAAAAAACCTTTTTTGATCTGTCACTCTCTGAGAATTGAAATCCAGTAAAACGCATGTGGCTGTAATATTTTGTCCATAGTTTTGTCAGGTTGTTGTTTTGTGTATTTTGAGGCTATACTGTTAGATGTGTATATGTTCAAGTTCATGATATCTTTGGCCTGTTTTCCTTTTACCAGCATGAATTGTCCTTGTTTCTCATTTTCCACCTTGAATTCTGTTTTGTGTTACTTTGCCTTGATGTTTACATAAGACATCTATCTCTTGTTTTATAGGTTGTCTTTGTTTTCTTGGCTCCCTCATCTTGGGTTGTGTGTTGTCTCTTCAGTTTTATTCTTAAATTTATCTATTTTCCCCCTATTGTTAATGATGGCATATGTAACTAGGACAAAACACATTTATGCCAAATAAAGCTTGATTTAATGACACATTTCCTTAAAAAGATAAAAAGTCCTTATGCTTCAGCTCCTTACCAGTGATTCCTGAGAGCTTTTTGAGTTCCAGCCTCTGTTACTTCACTACAAAAAGCAAAGATAAGAAAAATTAGCTTGCTGTCTGCTCAGTTTCATACTGGCTGATTAAAAGTGCCCCCCTTCCCCATTGTATTAAATTAAGAGATGTCTTCACACAAAGGCAGGTTTTGGGAGTGTCACAGATGCTGGCATCTAAAGACATTGTAGCACCAAGAGAAGAGAAAGGAAAAAATGTGACTTGACTAACTAAAAATGAGTAAGTAGGGGGAGAGACAGGTGGAAGGAAATGTTCAGTTGACTATGTGTAAAAAGAAAAGATGACAGAAATAGAAAGATCAAGATGGCGAATTTGATTTACAAAGAAAACTAGCGGTGTTCCGTAAAGAGAGGGGGGATGCTGTTATAGGGATCAGGAAGGTGAATCTCAACAGAGAGTGAAGAGGGGCAAAAGGCGGAAGCCAAGTCTGAAGGGGTCCATCACAGAGAAGAGGCCATGTTCTAGGTCTGAGAGAACCAGATTTTACTTCAGAAAAACGGAAGGAGAAACACAGTTTAAAGACATTAGTCAATGTTATTTGGAAAACGACAGGGTAAGAACAAAAGGTGTAATAATACCAGAGCACGGGACCAATTTTCCAGGTTAGATTGTACAGTGCAGTCTGCTGGTGGCTCTTTGAAATGGAAGTGGAAAATCTTGCAAGATAAAAGAGATTAAGATGAGATGTTTTCTAATTCTTTATTTTCAGTTTTTAAAGCACTTGTTTCTACATCTTTGGATATTTTGGAGCTTTCTGGTTGACCTGGAGGCTGTTTTTGTTCCGAACAAAGGGGATGTAGAGCTGTTTGCTCCCACTCATGGATCCAATTAGGCATGTTGTCCAATCTCTAATAAGTCATGGGTTCCGTTTGTCTTTGTTAAGGTAGTCAGAGGCCTTCAGGCGTGAGTGGCTTATTGAAATGCACTGTCATAGTTAGGGATGAATTATCATCCTGATATTGTCAATCACTCGATAATTTTATATCCCCAGAGCACTCCCTTGGTTGTATTGTACCATGCAAAGAGGAAACTTTATTCTCATATTTGTTCGCAGATGTGATAACACATTTTCCTATCTAGTGAATAAGGAAATCCTTCCAAATTCAGCAATAGTGGCAGTCTGACTAAAAAAAGTTATTTTCCATATCCACAAGAATGTTAATCAGATTCTTGTCAGAACATGTGTAAGAAGTGGTTTTCATTGTCACAGCTCTTGATGTCAGATTACTCAATTTATGCTTTGTTGCGGGGAACCCGGGTGCGAGCAGAACCGCCCCCCAGGTCACGTGACCACCTCTACGCCCACTCTTCTTCACAACACACAGAAATGATTTGTGTTTTGTGGTAACGAGTGAACGGCGGGAACGGTGGAATTTCAACATGGCTGTTCTTTATTTGATTAAATATATTCTCTATTTATTCTTAAAAAAACTAATTTAAGTTAAATGGCAATAAACCATGATAATTTAGAAAACATGTTGAAATTGAGAGTGAGGAGAAATGTTCTGTATGTAAACCGCACTGTAAACCATAAAACTTATTTTTGTCAACTGCTTCTCATGACAGTGGCTGGGAATTTGACATTTCTACTACAGTAGGCAGAAAACCATGTAAAAGACACTCTCCCACATACCACATCACATCTCTATTTATACTTCCAAACGAAAAGCATTACAGCCCCCGAAAGTGCTGAGTGGACTGCGTACGTTTACACCAAGAGCTGTGAGTTCGCAGGAGCGTGTGTCTGTGTGGCCAGGCCCCTTTCGGCACCCCTGCCTGCACCTTGGCCCCCAAGCCATACTTCATGGAACAGGCCTGCCTCGCCAGGAGAAAGCCGTTGCTCCGTAAATCAAAAGGTGGTGAACTTTTGTCAGGGAACTCTGGTCAACACAAGACAGGACAAAAAAAACCCCCCAAAAAACAAAGAAAAAACTCTTCTCAAACATATTCTGAAACCCACTTGACGCCTCCCCCATGATGGCATCCAATACGACTTACCCACTCCAAAATGTGCTGGCAGCTGTTCAATTACTTAAGAAAAGGAGACTTGTAAAAATTTACGTCGTTGCAAGGAGAGTTATTTTAAAACTAGAAAAGTGACTTTTGATAATCTATACAAGCAAACACGAAAGTGACAGAAACACGGCCAGATCTCTAATCGTGTCTGGGGTACACATTCCACCCGACTGACGAGGCCTCAGAAGTTTCCTGATAAAAACTCCCCCTTTCCACTTAAAGATCGTCAGAAGTCAGTGCGATCCGGTTCTTTTCCCTGCAGAAAGGGTATTTAGTTTGGGATGTAACGTTTTAAAACAATAATACAAACCTCCTGGGAGAAAACCACAATAAATGTCTCAAAAACCACTCAGTTAATCCCAGGGTATAATCCGGCTGTTTTAAATTACTGCAGGGAATATTATGGGTCTTAATGACACCGTAACTGCATGAAGCCAAAGAAAGCTAGAAAGAGAGGCCAAAAAGATGAGCTCAGAGCCAGCTGAAGTGACAACAAACATGTGGCTGTTTACTAGGATTGGAGAGGTTTAGTCTGCAGATGTTTGCGGTCCCGAGAAGGTTCCAGAGGAATGAGTTATTATGAAGATTTGCAGAATTTGATGAGAGCAAGATTCTTCTTGGAGATGGCGGGCTCCAGACAGGGAGGCCCAATGGTAGAGACAAAATTTATAGATTTCTGTGGTCAGATCGTACTCTACTGGTCCCGCAATGTACATCAACAAATTAATATTGTACGGATGTCATTTCAAAGCCTCCTAAAGACGAGAGTCATTATTGAAGCCATTAGAGCACAGATGGTTCAAACTATATGCAGATATTCATACTTGCATTTTTGCATTATAGCTGCCTTTTTTTTTCCTGTTGAACTGTAATGAATTGTCTCATAATCTATTCCATCTTCTTGCCATTAGCAGGCTTTGAATGTTCGCAAATAGGAGCAAAGAACTCATTTTCCAGAGCTTTAATCACACAAAGAGGGAATGCCTAATTCTCTAAATGAAATGGTCTGTGATCACTGAAGCAGAGATTTAATATATCACGGCAAATTAGGTAGATTTTAATAAATTACTTATCTCCCTGAATACTTTACATATGCTTAAGAAGGAACATAGCCTGTTTGCAAACAGTGAAAACCCACAGCCTATAAAAATCCTTTGAAGAAAATGACAAATAAAAAAGTAAATTAAAAAATGAAATGCATTATATCCTAGACCTCTAGAGACAATTCCTTTGCAGCATTGATTCACGGCTCCATTAAAAATATCAATTAAATCCTTCAGTGAGATTGGGTAAAAGCTAGAAAATTAACTTTCTGAGCGGCTTTTCGAGGATCTGGTTATCCAGAGCCACCCCACCATTGTACAAGCTTGATGTAAATTTTGAAAAAATGATAAAAAAGATATTCCTTTCAAGTCTAACTAAGCATATCAGAATTTGAGCCACACTTTTAATAATTTCTTTCTATGTCATACACAAAGTTTTCAAGGTGTAAATTTCAGGTACATACATATATGTACCTGTTTCCTCTTTATGTACACACATCCCTGGGGCCTGTGTCACCACAGCAAATACATAAAAACCAGACAAATGGGCAAAACTGTGGTTTTTGAGAAAGAAAACCAAAAACTTGAAATAACTTAATAAATTGGTGCCAAGTCTCATTCTTTGTATTTAATTGATAGAAACTGCATGCATCAAAGAAAATGCATACTGAGCTTTAATGTGCATAAAATGGATATTAGCATTTTAAAGAGGAAGATTAACACATTAATCCAAGTAATTTTCATATATTGCTTCTAATAAAATCTTCACAGTATAAAACTCTTAATGAGGCTAATCATAGGCATTCCATTTAGTGGGACGATTAGGGATAACATAAAAGTATTTCTTTTTCCTAGGTTTTCTAAGATTGATCCTTTTTGCTTATTACAAATAAAAAGGGGAATTGCATGTTGGTTCTTCATAAGAAAGTGTTGAAAATGCAAATAGACTTTCTCAAGCTAGCGTGTAGGTATAAATTATTGAGAAGGCGCTGCCCATGGAGGGGAGCTCAAGTCCTGAGGGGTGGCAGGCATGGGAAGGAGGGAATAGCTAAATAAACAAATGAAAAAGTATACAAAACTTCAACACTGCCAGCCCACGCCTCCCCCTCCCTGCGTCCCATGAATTATAGATTATATACAGCCGGGTAATTACAAACATCTCATGTCAGGGCTTTCATGTGAGCGTTTCCTCAGGAGGAGCCTTTCCTCTGGAATGGCTTCTTTCAGCCTCCAAGTCCTCTCTGTATTGCTCGTAGACAGACCGTAGGGCATGGAGTGCTTTGACTGTTACCCTGAGTTTGCCGATACCTCCACCGTCTGCCCGGGCATCCAAAACTAGGAAGGAAAAGAGCAGGAGAGTATGAATATCACTCCGCAGATTTTCTTCTTCAGATAGGCCACATGAGACAGGAGTTGAAAAACATGAAAACAGGGGCGCCCTGGGGGCTCAGTCGGTTAAGCGGCCGACTCTGGATTTCGGCTCAGGTCACGATCTCAAGATTCGTGGGGTCGAGCCCTGGTAGGCGCTGCACTGAGAGCGCGGGGCCTGCTTGGGATTCTCTCTCTCTCCTCTCTCTGCCCTTCCCCCACTCATGCAGCACATGTGCTTTCCTTCTCTCTCAAAACAAATACACTTAAAAAAAAAAAAAGAAAGAAAAGATGAAAACAGCTTTATGGAAGTCCAAAGTTCACTGGCCTCTCAGAAATCTAAAAATGAAAGCTTGTCATGTGTCCCCGACGACACACATGTCGGGTCCATCACGTGTGTACATACACATTGTTTGTGGAGTTGACTCATGATCCGTCCTGAAGTTTACCTAGTGGAAAGGCTGTAGGAAAACGATTCCCATGTAGGATCAGAATTTCTAAGATAGAATAAATAAAGCCTATAAGGGATCGACATATGACAATTCCAATTTTTTTTTTTCAAGGTAACCTTTAAACACCACTTGGTATACAAAGCCTTAGGTTAACCTGAGCAGACAGGGAGGTCACAGGGCACAAGTGGTCCCCACTCGTTCCCCTGAGGAGACTCCAGCTACAGTCAGCACAGAACACAGCTGGCCTGACCAGCGGGTAATTTTTTGACTCCCTTTCAAAACATGGCCACAGTAGCTGCGTCAGATCCATATGGGCACATGAGGGCTCTCCGGATGAGAAGAGGGGTTGCTAAGCAGGACTGACGGGGGAAAGGAGTAAGAACGTAAAGCGGAGATTAATTTTCATCATTTTCGTGAGACTCTCTTGGTTCTGGTGGTCTTTAAGGGGGTTGAGGGTAACAATTTAATCCTCTCATCTTTTTTTTTTTTCTGTGCTACACAAACTGTGGCGAACTGTCATGTAGTTAGAGATGTGCAGTTTATGAAGACCTCCCAGCATAGGTTTCCGATGTGGTTAGTTATCTGGCTTGATCTTGACCTCTGAGCATGCAACACTTCTTCCGGACAGGCGGCCGGACGTAGGAACCGCAGATGAACTGTGGGGTAGGCGTGTCTGGCACTTAAGAGGTGCTCAATAAATGAGTAAACGGGCCATGCACAGTCCCCAGAGATGCTCCGTAAGAGACAAGGAGCCTGGAGCCCGGCCTCCGTTCTCCACTTCCGGTGGACAGACCGGGCCATCCTCACTGTGACTTCTAAAAGCCTGACTCATAGAGCACACTTCCTTCGGCACGTTCTACATGTGTTCTGTAAGAACACGGAGGGTAGACGTTAAGCCCTGACGGGGCTCCCGCTTCTGAGGAGAAAATCCCGGCGGGGACACTTGGTCAGGAATGCTGTCCCCCTCCCTGAGTCCTGCTAGGGGAGAGGTGGCCGGTAACTGCCTGGAGTGACTTGCAGTGGCCTTCTCACTGGGTTGTAACATTGAATTAAAGAGAAGTCTTGCAAAAGACACTATAATGATGACTCCGAATAACATGCCTTGGCTGAAATAAGGCTCAGCAGTATGAAGCTTCCATGAACAACACTAAAAAACCCCCAATGGCCACATTTTTGTCACACGCTCACCCCTAATACTAACAAAATGAATAATTCCTGTGAAGTGCAATTAATTATTTTAAAATTTCTGTTGACTGCAAGGAAGGCAGAGGGGGAGGGCAAGGGAGGGGTTATGGGGAAAAGCTTCCAGCTTCAAAAGAAAGTTAGCTTGAGTTGCAAAGGATTCAAAGTGTGACTCAACGTCCCTGCGGCCAACTAAAAAGAAGGTTTTAATAAAAAAGTTGGATTTCAGAGATTGTTGTACAAATTGAGCAACCCTTCCATCCGTACCATCGATATTTTGCTCAATGAGGTCTCTCCCTTCCTGAAACATGTCGGCGAGGTCAATGTCAGCGATGCCAATGTCCTCGCACTCCAGGTCCTGCTCATCCTCTGGAGGGTCGCTGACCACAGTGAAGTGAATGCTGAGAAGGGACAAAACAGAAAACCGCCACCCAGTGAGAAGAAAAAAAATCACCACGAAACACAACTCCCAAGTGGGGTTTTATCACTAAGTATGAAATCTCAAAGTTTCCGATTATTCCAATAAAAAGAAAATTACATGAGGTTAGATAAGTTATTGCATGAACTATCACAATTATTATAGCATACCCGGACTTCAAATGAACATAAATCTGCTTTTTCCAAGTGCTGATTAACACTGAACTCTAGAATCTGAGAAAATTACGAGGCAAAGAGAGGAACCAGATGTTCGCTCTAATACACACTGATTGTATTTTGACACTTACACTTTTTTTAATGTTTACTTTTGAGAGAGAGAGAGAGCGAGCTCAAGTGGGGGAGGGGCAGAGAGAGAGGGAGACACTGAGTCCAAAGCAGGCTCCAGGCTCTGGGCTGTCAGCACAGATCCTGACTCAGGGCTCGAACCTGCGAGCCGAGAGATCATGACCTGAGCCAAGTCGGACGCACAACTGACTGAGCCACCCAGGCGCTCTGACACATCTACTTTTAAGTTAAAAAGATCAAGTGGAGAAGGACCAGGGAGATCAGGGCATCGTTTTCAAAAGAAATGCAACATTTTCTGTAGAAACGTACACCTTCAGAGTAGCTACTAAGCGGTCTCTCCAACTATACGTGGTCCACGAAATGCCAGCACCGCGCTCACCGGGTAACATCCTGAGTCACGTCAGGTAAACGTGTGGCAGCTCTGCCCCACAGCTACGTGAAATGTTTGTTTCTTCAGCAAGGGGTTAGCTCACAATCGTAGCATCCAAGTTTTCCTTTACTCTTAGACACATAATTGTAAGGATCTGATGGAGCTGATTTGAATTAGTGGCTTGTGTGGAGGCCAAACACACTTGGACTGACCAAATGACAGGAATTTACAGTGAAGTGCTCTTTGGATATGTCTTGGCAGCATAGCTCAAACCCTGGATGCTTGTAAACTACCAATTTAACCATTTTCAGGACGTAGTCATCCCACATCTGATACAAAACAAGAAACTTGTTTCTTAGATAACATCTTTAGATGAAATTCTAAGCCTCTGACAGATCATGCCTTGAAAAATATGCACACAGAACATCCTTTCTGAACGCTTATAGGTAAACATGATAGTTAGTGTTTAACTAACTTGCTGAAAATAAGTATTCAACATTTAATTCCTTTATGGAGTCCCTGTTTTTAGTCAGCAGTACTTTTTGATTACAGAATAGAAATCCCTTTGGTTGAAATCAAAGGCAATACCTAGTCACACAATAATTGTGAAGAGGACAGATGCTAGTCTGTTAAGTGGATACACTGAATGGTTTATATGATGCATAAAATAGAGGGATTGAGATGGAGTGGTTACAGGCATCCATTCCGAGTTCCAATTTCTTTTTTTTAAAAAAATTTTTTTTAATGTTATTTATTTTTGAGAGACAGAGAGAGACATTGTGAGCAGGGGAGGGGCAGAGAGAGAGGGAGACACAGAATCCAAAGACAGGCTCCAGGCTCTGAGCTAGCTGTCAGCACAGAGCCCGATGCGGGGCTCGAACCCACGAACCATGAGATCATGACCTGAGCTGAAGCCAGATGCTTAACTGACTGAGCCACCCAGGCGCCCCACTGAGTTCCAGTTTCTGCTCTACTACCATTAGCTTTGTGACCTTGGCCACACTGATTAGTCTTTCTGATCCTATATGTAGAATGGGAAAATTTATGCCTGTCTCATGGCTCTGGTGGGGGCTCCAGGGAGATGATCCATGTAAACCGTGCCTGGAGCACGGTGAGCGTAATGTTTGCACTTGTAGCACTATTATTTTTAATCTACATTTCTAATGGAAGAGAAAAAGAAAGACCTGGGGAATGCATGTTTCTGTTGAAAACTGAAATTGCCAAATCACACGATGACTGCATCTGTCGGTCCAACAAGCTGATGCACACTGGACACCCACCAGGCTTACAGACAAGATAGAGGCTGTGCAGTCTGTACCAGTATTGGTAAGTGTTATCCTCCTGCCACGTCTCAGACGTAAGGATCGTGTGCCTATCACTTTGGAAATGCAGACCATTGCCTCCACTGAACATATGAGAATTCTGAGACAAAAAGGAAAACAAAAGCCCTTCCAAATGCCAGAGACAGGGCTAGAAACCCAAATTCACTGTTTCTCGTTTTGAATTCTATAGAGAGCAACGTGAGATGTCAAATAGGAAATTAAGAGACTACGAAGTTAAGCTTTTAAGAAAGAAAGAAGGTGCGCTAAGATCACGTAAAAGCTGCAGCCTGGCTTAGGTTACGCTGCACAGAAGACGTGTTGCGTCTCATCTTTAAGCCAAGACACAGAGCTGGACCCTTGCTTCGTGTCCTGAAGAGGACCTGGTCTCAGGCCCGGGACAGACCCACGGGGGAGATGCCAGGTGCTGTAGGGCGGGCAGACAGGACATGGCACACGGGCTGCTCCTGCCTCTTCTTCCTCCCCGCCCTCTTGCAGAATCTCCCCCTCTCGGCGAAATCTGCCTTGCTGGCCCCTCTGCCGGGTCCTGGACACAGACCTCTATGTCTTCCTGCATGCTTGGGACTCCCTCTGCCGGGAACCGTCTTCCTTGGGCTGTTCATGACCGGACCGGGTTGTCTCACTCCTCACCATCCAGTTTTTTGTCACCTCCTTAGGTCTGCCCTCCCTCTTTTATTCTAACTTGTTTAACTTTCTCTTTGTGCTTATTCTAATATGTAATCGGTTTACTTGCTGATGTCTGTCTTCCCCAGTGGGATGTAAATGCCCCTGAAGTGCAGGGACTTCGCCTTGTCCAGCATTTAGCTCCTGACACCGGGACAGGGGATTATAAATCTTTTTCAAGTTACTACATGAACTGCAAAACGGACGAGCCCGCTGGAGGCTGGCTCACTGGACGAAGGCGTCCTGGAGAAGGCAGGCCCTGGCGGGACATCAAGATTCAGACCTTAAATGTCACTTGCTGCTACTAAGGAAATCAGAAAGCACTAAAGCTCTTTCAATCGTGTAGTATTTTTGGTTCTTTCCTCATTCTGACTGATTCCTTTTTGTATAAAACAGGATTGAGGAGCCCAAGGGTTACCTGTGAGGGTCACCATTGGAATTCTGATGCCATGTTGGAACTGCTCGACAGAACATGTCAAAGAGAAGAAGTGAAACCAAAAGAGAACTTTAAGTCAGAACTATGACTTCAAATAAATACTTTTTCTCTCCTCTCTCTCTCTTTAAAACATGTTTACTTTTGAGAGAGAGAGTGAGAGAGAGAGAGAGAAAGAGGAAGGGTAAGAGAGAGAGGGAGGGAAGGGGGAAGGGTGAGAGAGAGAGAGAGAGAGAGGGAGAGGGAGAGATGAGTAGGAAAGGGGCAGAGAGAGAGAATCCTAAGCAGGCTCCGAGCTGTCAGCACAGAGCTTGACATGGAGCTTGAACTCACAACCTTGAGATCATGACCCAAGCCGAAGTCAGACACTTAACCGACCGAGCTATGCAGGCGCCCCTCACATAAATAATTTTTAAAGTCCCACTTCAATGTGTTACCTCCCTTTTATTTTTATTTGCGAGAGAGTGTGAGTGAGCACATACGCATGTTGGGGGGCGGTGAGGGAGAGAGGAAGAGAATCTCAAGCAGGCTCCCTGTGTGGAGCCTGAGGCAGGGCTCAATCCCACAACCCTGGGATCATGACCTGAGCTAAAATCACGAGTCTGACACTTAATGGATTGAGTCCCCCCGATGCTCCCTTTTAAGGTGATACTTGTATATATGCAAATACAGCACGGGGCAAGATGCAGAGGTGCTGTGTGTAATCTGTCATCGATGTGCAGAGTTTTATGCGTGTCAGAGAACACTGGCCAAGCTTTTCTAACTGTGGCTTTGTAGGCTATCTCTACCCTCCCTGAGAAAATGGATTCCTATAAACTAGCAGGAAGCTTCAATAGTGTGAAGTCATGTGACTTGTATTTGTGAAAGATGAGGACACTCACTGGATTCACAACGGTCTCTTGGCTGTGGAAACATGTAAGCACAAACTTCTCCCTTTTCCTAAGAAGAGGATGGCGTCAGGGAGACAAGCGGGCCGGCCGCCCCCTCCCTGCCCTGGAGGTCACTGGCGCACACCGCAGGGCTGCGGGCACTGCCTCTGCGGGTTTTTCTCAAAACGACATGCACATCTGTGTCTCTAGGGGTCATTTAGAGAATTCTGAGAAACAAGGATGGGTCAGTGGGAGTCGCCACATTTACTGTGGGCCTTTGTTTAATTTTTAAAACTATTTTAGTTACCAGTAGGTTTTCTGAGGAAAGGCAGGTCTGCATTTAAAGTGGATCTGTCTTTTAAAAAATACGCACTTTTGAGGGGTGCCTGGGTGGCTCAATCGGTTGGGCGTCCAACTTGGGCTCAGGTCACAATCATACAGCCCATGGGTTTGAGCCCCATGTCGGGCTCTGTGCTGACAGCTCGGAGCCTGGAAGACTCTGTTTCAGAATCTGTGTCTCTCTCTCTCTTTGCCCCTTCCCCACTCTCTCTCTCTCTTTCAAAATAAAATAAAGACATAAAAAACTAAAAAAAAAAATACACACTTTTGAGGAAACACAACTGCTCTCCCCTGCTGAGGGGTGCCTCCCCAGAGGTTCGAACGTCCCAGAAACAAAGTGGACACAGAGGGAGACAAGTGAGACTGAAGAGACCGGAAGTCCAGCCAGGGCTTGTCCACGGAAACAGGGCTCAGTCCTGTCGGTGATGAGCCCGCTTGTTGAGTGTGGAGAAGCAGATGTCATGGTCAGTGCTTTAGTCATTTGTGACCTGGGATAACCTCGGGAGCCTGAGGTGTGTGAGGGGGCTTTGCAAGAAGCGCAGGTGTACAAGGTAAGTGAGTAAAGAATGACTATCGGCCGTGCCAGGGACAAAATGGAGCTCCAGGCTAATTAACAGGCTGGTGTTAGCCCCCCTTCTTCAGAACGGAGATCCAGAGAATTGACATATGTATTTCAAGGAGTTAATGAAGAAGCTACTATCAGATCCTAAGAGCTAAGGATTCGAGTCTCCTTTCTTAGAAGATCAAATGTTAGTTTGGAAGCTCTTTTGAAAAATAGGATGCCTTTAACATTCATTTCATGCCCTCTAGGAAAACAGAGAACTTGAGCCTCTTTCTTTCTTTCTATTTTTTAAAATGTCTGTTTATTTTTGAGAGAGACAGGGACAGAGTGCAGGCAGGGGAGGGGCAGAGAGAGATGGAAACACAGAATCTGAAGCAGGCTGAGCTGTGCTGAGCTGAGCTGTGCTGAACTGTCAGCACAGAGCCCGATGTGGGGCTTGAACTCACGAACTCCGAGATCATGACCTGAGCTGAAGTCGGACACTTAATTGACTGAGCCACCCAGGTGCCCCGAGCCTCCTTCTAAGGTGAGCAGGGATGAGCCCCATTTCTGAGGCTGTGTCATCTATGGGCCACAAAGGCAAGGAGAAGAGGACAACAGAGAGATAAAGGGCCCCCCCAGACCCAGGGAGAAGAGCCAGCCCAGGGGCCGATGGGAAGCCCCTTATATATCCCTCAAACTGTACAACGTGGGAGCTCCTACAAGAGCAGGAATTTCGTCAGATAGGGTTTTTCCTTCTAAAAAGGGTATCACTTCTCTACGGAACCAGAATTGCAAAGCCTTCTGCTCAAATTTGCGAAAAAAAACTCCCCAAAAAACAAGAACAAAAACACCCCCCCCCACAAAAAACGAAGGCATTAAAAAAATAACATGAAATGATGAATTATTAAACAATGATAGCAAGGTAAGATTGGTCTGAAAAGCTGATGAGCTATTCCGAATAATGATACTGCTGTGACTCCTGCTTCCACTGATGACAATGAGCCCTCACTGCACACTGTGCTGTCAGGTTCTAGTCCGCCCGTCTCACCTGTATTATCTCATTTAATCCTTACAACAAC
This sequence comes from Suricata suricatta, assembly GCF_006229205.1. Taxonomy (NCBI): domain Eukaryota; kingdom Metazoa; phylum Chordata; class Mammalia; order Carnivora; family Herpestidae; genus Suricata; species Suricata suricatta. The sequence goes on along the minus strand of NC_043715.1, from coordinate 29,191,073 downwards.
CCTGTTTGGTATTAGTGCTGCCATCTTACAGATGGAGAAAATACGAGGCATGCGGTGCTTGTCCAAGGTCGGGCAGCTGGTAAGTGTGTCATCAAATATGAACTTAACCTCCGGCCAATGGCCCCAGAGTGCACCCTCCTTGCAATTACGTTCTGCTTTTTACAGTTACACTCGACCAGGAAGGGGGTACTGCATATACACCGTCTGGCTTTTGGTGGGCCAGCACGCAGGATCTTTGCGGTTATGCTGTGTGGCACGCAGGCCTACTGTATTTCTCGGAGGAAGGAGATCCCAAGAGGAAGCATACTCGTTCAAGGACGTGGAGTGAATCAGAGAAGTCAGGTTCTCTGATTCTTCGTCTTGAGCTTTCTTTCGCCACGCCATGCCACAGAGATCTATTTTGATAGAAGCCATGAGATAATTTAGAATGCTAAATGTACCTTCTATTAGGCATCTCTTGTCTCAGTAGGATAGCTTTTAAGATGTCTCTCTTTGCTTGGTTGTTTTCTTTATCCACGTAGATCACTATACAAAAAGAAAGAAAGAAAGAAAGAAATCCACAGAAGGAAGTCACTCAGGAATATGCCACATTAGTACCATTCTGTATTTTGTCTAAATACCTGTTTTTAGAGACCCAAGTCCTGCCACCTCACTTGCATGCCTGGGAAAAGAAAGCAGCTCTGGAAGCCAGAATCAAATCTGAATAGTCATGTGATCTAATGTCATGTCACTGGCAGGTTTATGTGCACACTGTCAGAAAAGATACAAGCAACATCTAAGAGTGCCACGTCGCTGTCACTGCCTGTTAATGGCACTGGCAGTCATGACAGTAAAAGCCAGCGGTCTTTATTGCTTTGTATTTGAGGGATTTACTGCATTTTCTTTCACCCAAGAAGCGAGTGATAATGATAATGTATGGCAGAGAGCTTGTCCTTCCTGACAGCCTCGGTAATTTAATCCTTCTCTCCTGCCACAACATGCAATAAAAGAGGCATCTAGTGTATGGGCTGAGGAAAGCCACAGGCTGACGTTTGCTGGCGTTTGGCTGGGGGTATGGAGAGAAACGTGGAGGACGGGAGAGAGAGGCTTTTTAGGGTAGGAAGTTTGTCTTTGGCTTTTAAAGGTGCATGTCAGCATGCAGGAGTGCGGCCAGACTTTATGGGGCTGAAAGATGAGAGAGAGAGAGAGAGAAAGCTGATCTGAAGTCCCACCAGGAAGAAGGCAGGGAGCACCTGAAACTGTAAATAAGTGTCTGCACTTTGGGAAAATGGCATCTCAGAGTGCGAACTCTCCAGATTTCAACCTGATTATTTTTTCCTCAGCTCGGGAGCCTTTCAGCCATGCCTTAGCTTCTGAAGACATTTCTTTTTCACAAGCCATTTTGGAGGTAAAGGCTCCCTTGTGACCAGCTCTCAATTTAGAGACTATCCTGATCAGAAGTACACAAAGGGTGAAAGATACCATGACAATCCCAAAGCCAGACTCTGCTGGGAAAGACCATATTTCATACCGAGACTGTTTCCCTGGACAATTTTAGTCCAATCTCAAATTATGATACTACCAGTTCATTTAGTCATTTGGCTCAGTTGACGTGCTGGGCACGAGGCACGTGGGGTGGGAGACACGCAGGTGTCCGTGCAGGGGTGGGTTAAGGGTTTAGGACATGTGAGAACCAAGATCAAACAGTGGCTCTTAGTTTATTGCTGTTTGCATGATGGAATATCAGTGAATGTGACTCATTATACAGGTTACTGAGATTTATAGGAATCAAAAAAGACAAAAGGTTCAGAGTATTTTGTAAGTCTAGTGCTCTGCTTACCAGTGCTAAAAGGCTTGTTAACAGACGACTTCTACTAACGGTGGGAGACTGCACCTCATTTTGGCTGCCAGGACACCATGCCAAATGGGAACTCTGTTCCCCAGATGGGGTTTTTTTGTTTTTGCTGGTAATCACCAATTCAAGATATGGTTGAGCCTATTTTTTTGACTTCAGAGTTCAAAACTTAAAAGCTATAATGGTCTACATTATTTTTGGGATTTTTTTGGTGACGATTTTTTGGATCATTTCCTCCCCAATTTTATTGAGATATAATTGACTTTTAACATTGTACTAATCTTGTATATAACATAAGGATGTGATGTATGTATATACTGAGAAATGATTTCCACAATAAATTTAGTTAATATCCATTACCTCACTGAGTCACACATTTTTTTTAAACTTCTGATAAGAACATTTAAGATCTACTCTTGTAACTTTCAAATACACAGTAGAGTCTTGTTAACTATACTGGTCTATGTTGGTTGAAGACAAGGGTTATCTCAGTGATTGAGAAAAACAAAAGAGAATGAATTCAGAGTCCAGCCTGTATTTCAATTAAACTAGGACAGTTCGGATAAATCTCAGTAGCTTGTAAAGACTTCTTTTAATGTATCAAGATACACATAACATAAAACTGATCATTTTAAGCATTGCTAAGCATACACTCAGTGGCATTAAGTCCATTCACACAGTTGTTCAACTGCCGCTGCCATCTGCCTGCAGAACTTCATCATCCCACTCTCAATCTCTGTCCCAGGCCCATAGCAACTCCCCCTCCGCCACCTCTCTGCACCCCCTGGTAACCTCTAACCTCTAACCTACTTTCTGTCTCTATGAACTGGCCTATTTTGGGTGCCTCTTACAAGTGGACCCAGGCAACGCTTACCTTCTGTGTCTGCTTATTTCGCTTAGTCTAATCTTTTTCAAGGTGCATCCATGGCCTTTACCCAAATTTCATTCCTTTTTAAGACTGAATAATGTTCCATTGTGATGTATGGATTTTCTTTACCCATTTGTCTACTGATGGACGTTTGAGTTATTTCCACCTTTTCACTATTGTAAATAACTCTGCTATATATTCGTCACAAGGATTCATCAGAGTCCTTGCTGGGTAGGTATCCAGAAGGTGAACTGCTATATGGCAATTTCTATGTCTTAAAAAAAACAAAAAACCCGGAACACCAATACCATTGAAATTGGTTAAAAAAACATATAGGGGGGACACCTCTGCTTCTGCTCATCTGGTTGGCAAGCGCACCGTGCTTCCTTTTCTCTTAATGATAAAAATAGCAACAGCTGTTATTTGTTGGGTGATCTTTATGTACTAGGTACTGCGCTCAATACTCTCCTCATGGCAATCACATGTGCTAAGGACCATGCTGTCCCACATTTGACAGATGATTATTAGATAGACCCAGAGAAGGTAAGTACTTTGCCCAGGCCCACCTAGTTAGAAAGTGGCAGATCCCAGCAAGTCTGCCTGGAGAGCCTGCCTTCTTGACCTCCACCCTATAACTTCTCCTTCCATACAAAGCCAAAACCTTTCCTGCTGTCCAAGCACAACCATGTCACCAGCCCAGACAGCAGTGTGAGAGAGTGTTCTGAACCTGTACCAAGGGAGGCCACCGAATTCTCCCTGCGCTCTCCCAGAAAGGGACACTGCTTAGGTACGGCTGCTCCAGGGGCCTTAACTCTCTTGGGCCGAACAGTTTTAAAGATTCCTTTTGGAAACAACTCAAGCTCTTTACCAATAAGCTTAGTCCTCCGAAGGTGGACCAAATTTGAAGTCCAGCTCTTCTGTTTGCACAAATGAGTCCTAGAAAATGGGCGTCTTAATCTAGCCGAGAGGTTCTTCGCATCCTCTGGAGGGCTGGTTAAAATGCACATTAGTGAGCTCGCCCTGAGTTCCTAATTCCACAGGCCGGGGTCAGGGCCTGAGAAGTTTTATCTTCCCAGCTGCTGCTGCTGCTGCTGGTCGGGATGTCCCACACTGGGAACCCCTGTTGCAGCTCAACATCCCTTTGCCAGGGAACACTTCTGTGTTGAGCATGTGGGACATCGGAACACTGTGGCAACCTCTAGGTCACGGGCCTAAGGATATCCATGTGGTGTTATGAAACTAGATGGTTAAAAACAAATCTACAGCTTCAAAACTTGAAATATATCTTTTAAAAAGCAATTCTGGGGTGCTTGGGTGGCTCAGTCGGTTGAGCCTCCAACTCTTGATTTTGGCTCAGGTCATGCTCTCACAGTTCGAGAGTTTGAGCCCTGCGTTGGGCTCCGTGCTTAGGTGTGGAGCCTGCTTGGGATTCTCTCTCTTCCTCTCTCTCTACTCCTCCTCCGCTGGTGCTCCCTCTCTCTTAAAATAAAAAAATAAAATAAAATAAAAAGCAATTCTGGTGACTTGAAAAGTATCAGAACTCTCTAAAAATTAAGCTATTTGCCTTTTCTTCTAATTAGAAATCACATTTAAGACTTGGTAGATTTTCACATAAACTTATTGAAAGCATGTCTCAAGGTACCAAACAGTAGTCCAAAGACCTGAGCTGATCTTGAATTGTCTACCATTAAAAACTTATCCCTTACTTCTGCAGGTTGGAAAGATCTTTATATTCTTATCAGTGTCACTTGGCAGAAGAAATGCAGATGGCTTAATTACAAAGGGTTGATAACCTTGAACCTCAGAAAACTTTTTGTGTTGGCATGTCATCCCCCTACTCTTCATCTTTGCCAAATTTCTCTTCCTATTAGTGACAAAACATAAAGTCTGCGTTGGTCGCATCTTCTGAATTAACCTTTAATTGTTCCAAAACATAGACTGTTCGGTGCTCACACACTAAGGGCCCAGATCTGTAGAAGTCTCAAAAAACTCTGGACGATTTCATTAATCTTTTTTCCTCCCACTGTCAATTCCCTAGAAGGCTTTTACTCAGCCCAGAAAACATTCTTCAGACCTACCATTAATCTTATTTTTTCCAAACTATTTTCTAGCTTTGTCAGCATTCTTGGAGCAAAATTTTCAGGCCCAACAAAATACAAATGTTTTCTTCTTGTTACAAATGTTTAGCAAGTAAATTCAACCTTATTCTTTTTTCTCCCAGCGTTAGGAGCCCTAAGAAGATCTATTTTTTGTGTATGTGAAACTGGTATTAACACCTCTTAATCAAGACCGAATCAGGCTATAAATAATCATGCAGATCACGAGACTAAACCTCTCATTTTATGTACCTAATTTAGGCCTCAGGATACAAATCCCTGTTGAAAAGATGCAAGCCATAATATAGGGTAAAAATTATTGTGAGGTTCAGTCAACCTCTCGACTGGCATGGTGTTCAAATAGGAGACAGCATGTACTAATTGTTCTTTAGATTTTCCATCTGAATTAAACAGTTTGGAAATAAAATTACTTTCATTAACATTTAATATGATTTGGAAGCTGTAAGGCTGCACTATACTGACCCTTTACATCAAGTCACAAGTGAACGGTAAATCATTACAATAATTAGTTGAGATAGTTACTTATTAACCAAAGATTCAAGGAGATTCTGCAATGAAGGTGTTGCAAATACAATACTTTAAAAATAAACTTTCACTAGGTCATAATTGAGTGAAAAATAAAATAAAGCCTTCTACAAGGTTAATATTAATTATTTCTCAGAATTTGCTGATGACCTAAGACTACATTTTTTTCAGATATAGCAGATAATAAAAAAGACAGCATTATTTTGCTTGGAAGCACAAAGTACATTCCTCTCCCCTCCCACGAGGGGATTTAAATATCCCTAAATTTCAATTAACCTTTCAAATACTGCATAGTCAAATCTCAATAGGCAGGAAGAAAAGCCGAAGAAAGAGATAGTAAACACTTCTACTGAATTTATTTCTAGTAAGTTGTTGGTTCTCTTGTTGCTTTCAGATGACGAATTATTCATTAGAAACATAAGCAACTCATACAATACCAATTCGATGGTAGGGGTATCTTGCAGGAACAGGAAAATATATACCTGAACCGACGCCAACCACCCAACAAAAACCCCCCAAAGCTGTATAGGTTACTACGTGAGAACGATACAAAATTCAGGACACTTGAGGATGTGTAGGCAGGCTGCACCCCTAGAACGATTTGCAATGCTTCTTAAGCAAATAAAAACAATCTGTTCTGCAGCAGGCCAAATTTCTCAATGTACAATGTCTAAAAAGCAATTTTGTTTTCAGTCCAACCAAACATTCTACTGCTGACCTTTACAAAGAATAAAACAAAAGCCAGAAGAGTTTATTTCTTTTCTTGGGGGTATTTTCATTTTAATTAGTTGTCTAAACGGTTCTCTCATTACCAATAATATTTGGTGTGTTTTATGTTTCTGACACTTTGCAGGTAAAGTATCTCTAAGGAAGCTTGAGAAAATGTTGCTGGAAATGTTTCTGTTATAGCAAGTCAATGAAAGGAAGGAGGAATCACTTGTCCTGACTACACTATTTATTTCCTAAGTGATTTCTCAACCTATCTGTCATTATAGAATTAGAGAATTTGAGCTGGAAGGGATCGAAGAGAGCACCTATTCAATAGATAAGAAAACAAGATACCATGGAATTTAACGATCTTGCCTAAGTTCACATAACTAGTAAGCACTGTGGGTCCAGAGACGACTAGAACAGACCTCGGGATGCTCCCAGTTACTGTCTCAAGCAATATTAGTGTTCAATTAGCATAAGATGGCTTGTTTTTGCTAAATATAACACAACACTCCATCTTTATGATTTGTTTAAGTATACGGCTTTAGAACTTAATAAATAGTTTTATCATAGGGTCATGTCTGCTTGATAGGATATTTTTGCTCCTCTTTAATTATACACTGATATATATGATTCTCTAAAACACCTTAAAGTTGGCTGATCTAAGAATTTACAGGGTACCAGTTGGGTCTGACTTTGAGGTCAACCAGCTGATAGGTAAAACCCTAAAAGAGACAACTTGCCTGCAGCTATCAACGTGTGTGTGGATTAAAATATGAAACTGTGTTCTAAGAATTTAGGTCATTCAATAAAAATCCTGAACATACAGACACTGGGAGAGAGACACTATATATGTGTACTACATACACATATATAGTAAAAACATCTCTGTGAGGACATTGATCAGAAAGGTAGAAAAAAATTAGTCCACTGAATTGTTTGAATTATTATACTTTTTGATTCAGTTGTAGACCCAGGTGTGACAATTTTCTTTTGATACTCGGATATAGCAGGAACACCTAGAGACATTGTTTTCCTACCATTTTTGTTTTCTATTCACTTTAGTATTACTTCACATTTCATTCTCAATCCTTATAGTGCAGATCTGACTTGTATTAATCTATTCTGATGAGACGTCCATGAGTTGATGTGAACATTAGAGAATTATACTTTGTCCTTGTTTCCTACAGCGACCTTCACAGCAAGGCAAAAATAAACGTCTATATTATAAATGAACCACACTTACCATTGCTATAGTTATAGTAGACCCACTGCCCACTCTTGGGTTTTGGAAGTGACACAGGTGTCTCTTCGGCCGGAAGACTGTAGAATCTGCATTCAATGAACAGCCGTTGGATAGTGTTATCTGCAGTTACTCGAGAATCATTAAGGCTTAGAGCTATGATCTCAATCTGAATTTCTTCTGATGGCTGTTTAAAGAGCAAAAACAAACAACAAAGAAACATAAAACAAATGAGCAAAAATCCCTTTACTCTTTTTCATTATCAATTTTAAATAAAACATGAAGGCCAATGGGTTTCTTTTTTGGAACGCATTGTACACTATTGTATAGTTACACATGATAGATTATTCACGACAGAGAGAGAGAGAATGAGATTCTAATGCCCCAGGGTTTGAAGTTAACAGTGTCATGGCAATAGTCTCCTGATTTACATTTGAGGCTATAAATACCCCACTAGTAGTCTATCAGGGCTGAAGATTATGAGATCTTCATCGCCGATTGCTTTCAGAATGACAAGTATCATTGGCCTTGTTTCAAGCTACGTAACGAAGTCCATGTTTATCACTGCTTTTATTTAATCTAGAGTACCTGAGAAAGTTCCAGTTATTCAGAGATCAAAGCCTGTTGAATACTTTATAGCGATTATGCTAATATATGTTGCTATATGAATCCATATTAACTAGAGCAGAAACCACAGCTCATTGTCTTGTATATTCTGCCACAACACAGTTCATTCAATAAGTAATGTATTCAAACAAGAGAAACAAACTGTTTATCTAATTTAACACATATATCCCGGTTATTTATTTTTTAGCTCATTTTTACAGAATACTTAAAAATAATTGTTTTACTGTGTAATTTTCATTTCAATCCTTAATCAATTTTCGTGTCGTGGACATTACTATACAAGCCACATATATTTCCTTGAGGGATGATTTAAACAAATAACAGACTATGAATTAAAAATTAGATCACACCAAGGTAATTCTTTGTTTAAAACTGTAAAATTGTTTACAATTTTAAATTGGTGCTTCATTCCCTTCAACTAAACTCCTCTTTACTAAATTCAGAAGCATGCTACTGTCAATTATATAACTTCAAATAATACTTACAAAATCCTGAAACCAGGACCTGCCTATATGGCCAACTTTTTAGGAACTCATTGTCAAACACAGATCAGTGTGCAAATTCGCCACAGTGGCTACTTAGATGTTTCAAAGCATATAATTAATCAAACTGAAAAGCATAACTATCCTATTGTAAAAATATCCCCATAAAGAACAATTTCTATTGCTGTCAAACCCCCTCAATATTTGATGAAGTAATTTTACCCCCTTCTTTCAAAAGACATTTTCTTTTATTATGTATTCTAAGACACTTTAACTAAAAACCCAAATCTGAATATTTCAATAAGGTTATTTTATTATTCAGTAGATTCATGGAAATTTTACTAGGATGACAGAGAAAATTCCACACCATTCTGTCTCCACTAATACAGGTACAAGGCGGCAGCTGGCAATATTACTAGGATTAGCATAGTATGATGAAATATTTAAAGGAAAATTTTTTCTAAAACCTAATAAATCAAATGACTGCCAAATGTCATTAAAGTGATGGTCTTTGACTTGAATATGCTTTTCATATTCAAATTTGAAAAGAAAGAGATGAAAGCCTGGAAAGGTTACTCGGTTTCAACTAATAACCTCAAGCCCTCTTCGTTCACGTGCATAAAAAATGAAGTTGGCTCTATTGTCTAACCTCACTTCAGAAAAGCCCTTCTCTGCTTGCTGAAGACTAACATGGGAAAGAAAATATTTTAAGTGATATTGTTTTTTCCTTAAAATGCATTGTGGTTGTCAGAATGCCACACACACACACACACGTTTTATAATTCTGGTTCAAATGGGGCACCATGCGTAATTAAGTCTTTACCTGCCTTGTAATTTGAAAAACTCATAACTGTTATACAATAACATTCTATAAAGCATTCCTGTTTCTGCACAAAAGAATTAAAGGAAAATAGCCATCAAAAGGCAAAATGGTTATCTCGACGTTGTGAAGAGAAGAATTTCAAGTTGTTTATCACAGAACCCAATGAAGAGACAAATGAACTTTTAAACAGCAGGGGAATCACATTTATTTAACTGCTTATTTTATTAATAACATATTAAGTGTACAATCCCCATATGAAAACTTGCATTACTGTAAGAACAAATTTAGGTAGTCAAATAAGACTATATATAAAAATAGAATTCTACGTGAAAGTAGATTACAGCCAAAAAAAAAAAAAAAAGCCAAAACATCAATACCAAACAAACCAAAAGAAAACCCATCATAATATTCAAATAAGTAAAAGAGCTTTAACATTCCTTACATGGCATCATCTCCTTTCTGGTCCAGGTTTTTACTATTATTCTCCCTCAAGCCTCATTACCTCTATCCCATGTCTCTTGATTTCCTAATATTATGTACAGAAGTTATTAGTTACCTCCTCTTCTGTTTTTTTTTTAAAATATGTATTTATTTTTGGGAGAGTGCAAGTGGGGGAGGCGCAGAGAGAGAGGGACAGAGGATCTAAGAGGGCTCTGCGCTGACAGGCTGACAGGAGCCGATGTGGGGCTCGAACTCATGAATGCGGAGTTTATGACCTGAGTCAAAGTCGGACGCTCAATCAACTGAGCTACCCAGGTGCTCCCTTTTTTCTTTTTTAAAATATGTTTACTTATTTTGAGAGAGAGAGAGAAGGAGAGAACGGCTGGGGGAGGGGCAGAGCAGCAGAGAGGGAGGGAGAGAGAGCATCTCAAGCGGGCTCCATGCTGTCAGTGGGGAGCCTGATGTGGGGCTTGATCCCTTGAACCATGAGACTGTGATCTGAGCCAAAAATCAAGAGTTGGATGCTTTAAAGACTGAGCCAGCCAGGAGCCCGCCCCCATCTTCGTTATTTTTATGGTACGTGCATCAGCTTAAAATAAATCAAAAAGGGGATAAGTTCCAAATAGTATGTATCTAGGGAAGCATGCTAGATACATACTATTTGAATAAAGAATTTTCTAAACATTATAGATTTTGGCTACTGGGCCTAGCCAATTTATTTTTCAACATTGTAACAATTCTGGTTGTGTTCCCGCCTCTGTGAACCAAAAGTTCAACTAGATTATATATAAAGATTTTGAAGATTCAGAAGTACGTCAACTGCATAACCGACAACTCCAACTTCATGTCAGAATTCTCTCCCCTGACCTTGTTCATCCTCCGATACTTCCCATCTCAGGTGATACCACCACCCACCTGGTCACCTACAGCCAGGACACCTTGGAACCCCTTTTGCCATTTCCATTGTTCATACCCACCACATCCTAGAGATCACCCATTCCTATTTGTTTTACTTCCTAAATACCACAATGATTCATCAGATTGCTGAAGGCCTGCGTTTGGACATTGTGTCAGGTATTGGGGATATAACGACAAAACAGGATGGGGTTTCTCTTTGCATTTTTATCTCTGGAGAAATTTGTTTAGCTTCTCGTCTGATCTGTGGGAAGAACGAATTCAACAGTCCCTAGTGTCAGCATGTTGTTTGAGAGAATAACACGGGAGGAGTGAGAAGGAACCATAAAAGATGACTGGTTGGCAGAACTGCAAGGAGATGGATGGTACAAGACGGTAGGCTCGGTGATACGGAAACTGCGGCTACCCTGCATACACTGCCTTGTGTACGCAGCACACACTCAGCAACTAAGCCACCTGCTCTCAGGGCTATAAAAGAGGTGAGGCACTCCTGCCCCTCACCCCTTGTCTGGAGCCTCAGCTGCTCTTCTTTGTGGCTGAATTCTCTCCTGAAAAACAAATCGGGTTATCACCCTGTCTGCTTGAAAGCCCATTAACTTACACTCTAGCCATTTTCTGGGACCAGTGATGTGCTGTTAATAGAGCTCAGGCTCTAAAATCTCCCCCATCAGACAAAATTCTACCTCGTTTATGCCCTGGGCCACCCATGCTGTCCTTTAAGGATAGCATTTCTACCCCCCAGGGGTGAGGTGGTTCCCCCTTCTGAGTCCTTCCCCCACTTTCCAGTCACATTACACTTCATGGATTTCTCTGTCTCTCTGCCTCTCTGTAGAATGTGAGCTCCTGGAAGCCAGAGCCTTGTTTTCTTAATCTTCTGCTCTTTAACATCCTATCTGGCACACAGTAGGCTCTCAATAAATACTTACAGATATGGAGTCAAGGGAGGCTGACTATGTTTTATATGCAGAGTATCTTTTGTATATTGCCAGAAATAGGTGTGGCTGCATTTTTAGTGTTTTCTTTTTGAACAAATATTTATTGTGTCTCCCACGTTTTGGTAAGTTGGTGATTAACACTGTTGAAAAATACATAGAAATCTTGTTTAAGATTTTAGTTAAATAGTATTTCAAAGACAGGTTGATATTGTGGAACTGAGATGGTAAAATACTATTATGTGAACATTTCCAATTTTTCATAATAAAACAAGGAAACAAGTTCCACTAGGAGACTTGGACGGGATAACAATACACCGATTCAAACAAGTCTTTGCAGAGAGATGCGTAATAATGTCTGTCCAGGGTCTTGAGAAGAAGACAGATGGTACTTCCTTAGGGCATTAGTCGCCTTCACATTTAGTAAGTTGGCCACACGGTATAGGCTTTAGGCTTTTCCTGGCTTCTTTTCTTTCTTTTTTTCTTATATGTGTGAATGTTTGCTACTAGTATGATGTTACTTTTTTTGTCTTGTTCACCAAGTGCCCTATTAACCTGCCTAGTTAGCAAGATGTTGACGTCAGCATATATATATATAAATATATATATATATATATATATATATATATACATATATATTTTTTAAAATTTATTTAAAAATCAATTGTGGTGAAC
>NC_043715.1:29169862-29178780 GCF_006229205.1 Suricata suricatta | reverse complement strand
GGCTCAATTCCACTATTGCTTCCTGACTGATGCGAATTCACTTGTTAGGCCATATTTTTCTATAGTATTTACTTAAGCTTTTATTGACATGCTTAAATTTTTTATGTTTTACTTCAGAGGATCATGCTGAATCCTTCCTCTGGTTTTACCCATCAGACAGCCACACTGGAACTGAATTGTTAGGCTTCTCAAAACTATCTACGCGTGACAGTCCTTAAACCTAGTATCCCTTAACGGAGGATGGCCGGCATGATAAAAGTTTTCAACTTGTTTTAGTCCATTAGATTTAACTCTAACTCTGGTGAGATTACATGAGAATTGTATTTCATTCTAAATTTCCACAGTGAATAAGCATTTCTGTAACTTTTAAAATGATAAAGTATAGAAAATAATTTGGCACATTCAAGTACTCAACGGCTAAAACAGATGTTACCATTTTACTGTATCTGATTCAAACTTTCTGTTGTTACTGTTGAAGAAATGAAATATTTCAGTTCGACACAGATCAAGCCCCCGCCGCCTGGTTCCTTTCTCTCCTTCCTCGTCACCCCACAGGTAATCTCTGTCCTTAAGTCAGTGTGTCTCACTTGCAAACACGCTTTTATATTTTCTACAACACAGGGATGTCCATAAGTGACATAGAGTACTGTTCCATTTTTAGGCTTTATATCGGTGATTTCAGCCTCTATTAATCATTCTGCAACTTGTGGGTTTTTTTTCCACTCGATGCTATATATTTGGAGATTTATGCATGTTTATAATTAAAATCCAATTCCTTCATATTAACCGTTGTATAATTCCATTTGGATTGCATATATAATCTATAGTCCACTTTTTTGTCTACTGATGAACATTTCAGGTGTTCACGGTGTTTTGCTACTGCAAACAATGTTGCATCCCTTTATGTTTTCATGTGTGTGTGAATGATTCTCTTCGAAGAATTGCAAAGGGACAGATGTGAGAAACTCAAATTACTCCCCAAATGGTTACATGAATTTACATGAATATTATATTTATCACCATAAAAATGTGTTACATAAGTTTGTATGTGTCTAAGTAAATATGAACAAAGCCTACCTATAGGAGTAGATAGAACTTGGTACTATATAGCAAACTGACAGATATAAAATGGAAATGGAAGGTTATGATCTATGTCTATGCCCTTTACAAGTAAAATTTTAATTGGGGTGAGTTCTAAAAAAAGCTCAAAATGTTGGTGCAAAAAGACTCACCATTGGTATTGACAGTCGTACATAAATAGGGTAGGAATGCACACTGATTAATAGTGATTCTTACAACTTCCCTTCTTTAGGGCGGGCAGAGTCATCTCAAAAACCCAAAAAAAAAAAAAAAAAAGTCCTCCCAGGGGCGCCTGTGTGGTTCAGTCAGTTAAGCATCGGACTCTTGATTTCGGCTCAGGTCATGATCTCATGGTTTTTGAGTTTGAGCCCCACATTGGGCTCTGAACTGACAGTGTGGAGTCTGCTTGAGATTTTCCTTCTCCCTCTCTCTCTACCCCTGCTTGTGTTCTCTCTCTCTTGAAATAAATAAACTTAAAAAAAAAAAAGTCCTCTTAACTCACACTAGGGTCCAAAACATATCCCTTATTAGGAATCATATCCATTCTTCATACATGTTTTGATTGAAAATCTTTGGTTTCATAAAATAAAAACTCTTTGGAAGAAAGAAGAGTAAAGAGAAACTCAAACTGTGGAGATAACAATGTTTTTCACAAACAAAACCAAAAAATTTCCCCAGCTTTCATGAGTGGCAGTAACTTACCTTTTCTCCTATATTCTGTGAAAAGACCCATATTGAACAAATAATATAAATACTGAAAACTTCAGTGATGGAGATCAAAATGGTGCTAGAGTTAAGAGTGCTTATTTTTAGAATCCTATCACGGTCTCCCTTATACACCATGTAAATCACAGCATCTATAACGGTCAGCAAATTACAGAAACTTGTGACCACATGTTCTCAAGCAATGGTTGGGATATTTTTTCCTGTCCTAAGACACCTGAGGGATATGACACATTTCCATCATTAACTGTGGCTTACTATGGCAACAATGTGAAGGGAGGAGAGAAGTGTAAAAATTACCCTCAATTTCAGGTGATTTTGACATGCTAGTCCACTTTTGCCATCATTGAAAACAGATGTTATAGTACACTGGTTCTCGATTTTGGCTGCACATTAATATCACCTGGGGAGCTTTAAAGAAACTTCGGATTTAGCGGATCTGGATGGAGCTGGGCCCTGGCGTTTATAAATGCTCTCTAGGTGATCTTAGTGCGCAGTCACGGTGAGAAGTACCACTTCTTCCCCGAGGTTGCTCTAAACTCTAGCACACCCCAGAATGGCCTGAAAGGCTCAGTAACACACGAATTGCTGGGCCTCGGTCTCTGAATTTCTCATTCATGAGGTCTGGGGTGGAGTCCAAGAATTTGCATCCTTACAATTTCTCAGGTGATGCTGCTGGTCTGGGGACCACATTTTGAGAACCACTGCTCCAAACCAAAAAAAGATTCAACCTGCATTTGTTGACCCTTTCTAAGATACAAAAAAGCTTCTAAAATATTTGCATTCAAGTGTTCTTTAGTTATTATTTAACATTTTAGTACCGTATTAACTTACAAATGATTTCTTTTCTAGAAGCAATCTACACTCATCATTAGAAATAATCCAACAAGAGGGGCATCGGGGTGGCTCAGTTAGTTAAATGCTTGACTCTTCCTTTCAGCGCAGGTCATGATCACGGTTTGTGGGTTCGAGCCCCATGTTGGCTCCATGCTGACGGTGCGGAGCCCGCTTAGGATTCTCTCTTTCTCCCTCTCTCTCTGCCTCTCCCCTGCTCACTCTCTCTTTCTCAAAATAAATAAATAAACTTAAAAGAAATAATCCAACAAAATCCAAAAAATAAAATATAAAAGTTTCTGGTGTTGGGCGATTTGTTGCCAGAGGGGTTGGCGATTATTTTTTGTACAGTTTGTTGCACCGCAGGCCATGCGGTCTCTGTTGCAAATGCTCAACTTTGCTCTTATAGAATGAAAGCAGCACAGACAATATGAATGATGGGTGTGGCTGTGTTCCAGTAAAACACTACTTACAAAACCAGGCAGAGGGCTGGGATTGACACGCTGGCTGTAGTTTGTGACCCCTGCCCTGACCCGTGTGCCAGAGATGCTCACTGGTAGTGGTGTTTGGATTATATGTTTCTAGACATTTTCTTTGTTAACACAGACCTAAATATTGTGTCTGTATGCTCAATTATGTCAGTATGGATTTATCAGTGAGGTGTAATTTCTTCACCATTACTTTGGCAAAGGTGTGATGTGAGGAAATAGGACTTTTTATACATTGTTATTTTAACCAGAAATATCCATATTAGCAAAAACTGAAAGAAACCTAACGATCTATGGGACACTCAACCAACTGAGTCACCTAGATGCCCTAACCTAAAAAGGCCATCCAAAGGGGCTTATTTAAATAAATATGGTATGGCTATGTATTGCAATATTAGGTACATGTTAAAAGAAATGGAATATACTGCTATGGAAAGATGGCCATAGTATATTAGTAAGAGATAATTAAGTTGCCAAACAAAAAAACCACACAGTTTTGGAAGAAATTACTACAAGCAGAGTAATTCAACATTTCTGAGTTTGCCTAAAATATATTTTGAAACTTACTCTATCTAGCTGAAGGTGTTTTCCATATGAAGCTGTTTTCCATATGTAAAACAGTGGGAGGGGCTTATTTTACACACTAACAATATATCATATTTGATTCTGAAATGATTTAATAATTTTTAAAAGCTTGCGTATTTATTTTGAGCCCATGTGCACATGTGGGGGAGGGGCAGACAGAGAAGGAGAGAGAGAGACTCTCAGAGCCTGATTCAGGGCTTGAGCCCATGAACCATGAGATCATGACTTGAGCTGAAACCAACAATTAGACATTTAACTGACCGAGTCACCCAGGTTCCCTGATTTAATACTTTTTACTTTTATTCTTTTTTATTTTTTTAATGTTTATTTTTGCGGGGGGGGGGTGAGGGGGGGAGAGAGAGAGAGAGAGAGAGAGAGGGGGGGAGGGAGAGAGAGGGAGAGGGGAGAGAGACATACACACGCAGAATTGGAAGCAGGCTCCAGGCTCCGAGCTGTCAGCACAGAGCCTGACGTGGGAACTCATGAAGACTGAATGCATAACCTGAGCCGAAGTCGGATGCTTAACCGAATGAGTCACCTGGGTGCCTCCCGGTTTAATACTTTTTAATGAAATGAATGAATTCTAAAAGTAGTGAGTTGCTTTTTGCATTCTGCCTTTCAGATCTTTAAAGCACAGTCTGCTGAACATCATTGCCGCAATCACCTGGGAACGCCAGGCACGGTGTTCAAGGGGACCCGGTTTCCAAGTGGAATTGCAGCTCAGTCCAATTGAACATGGCAGTTTGTACAAAACTGCGATTAGTAGAAACAGAGAAGGAGCACGAGGTACATATGCAATGCACAGAAGAGGCCACTGCTCTTTCAGGGTGTGATTTCCCATTCTTACCTGTGGGCGACCTTGAAGAGATCTGTGAATCAATGGCCATCCATTTCGAAGGGAAAATGGAAAGCTGCCTTGCTTCAATGATAAAACTAGAAACCCTCTGAAAGGAGGATTGTTAATTCCTTTTTCTAATGCCATGGCAGATGCAAATGTTTGGTTTTGATGTCTATTTTAAGGACCTAAAACAAGGCTTTTAATCAATGTATTATACATCAAATTGATACTGTTAAGTTCTGATTATTCAAATTAATAAAATATTCATAGAGAAATGTCCAAAGTTTTACATTTCTCAGACTCTCCCCACCCCACTTAATTATCATGCCTAGAAGCTTTTTAGTAAAAGCAGCAGTTGTCAGGCTGACGGAATCTGACAGGCCAGCAAGGCCCAATTACACTGGTGCTCGGTGGCACTTTGATGTCCTGGAAACGAAGAGCGATGGGGGCAAATTGGGTAGCACATTATGTTAATGACTTGATTTAATCCAGCCACTAAACTTTATGTAGCCTGTTAAAAAAGACGCTAACACTAATTATGCCACTTTGGAAAGAAAAGGAGGGGACAAGCATTTCACTCTGACAAAGTGAAGCTCATAAATGTTGTAAATGCAATGAAACAAAATGAAGTAATCTATGATTAATTATACATCACAGACATAAAGAAAAGAGGAAGAACCAAGTAATATGTCTAAGTCCTGGGAAATCTGTTAGATTCCTTTTAAGGATCAACATTTCTAAGAAATAATGATGAGTTGTGAGATCCTAAAACATGTAAGGTGGAAACTGGGTGATCCTCAAGTGCTTACACAGGGCAGCAGGCAATTCAGATTCACAGTGTAATTGGCATAAATGATACTTATCTAGGATACTACCTTAGTCTAAATTTTGTGACATTATAGGGTAGAGGCAATTTGTTAAAAAAAAAACAACAACCATTAAGTGGGGAGAACCCAAATAGGGTTCTCTAATTACATTTTAATTAGTCTCTGTGCCTCTAATCTATTCTTTACATTATTGATAGCATGATCTTTTAAAATTGAATTCAAGAGTATAAACTCCCTAAGAGCAAGAGGATTATTTCTCTTATTCACTGCTATTTCTTGGTGCCTAGAACAAAACTTGGAATGCAGCAAATGCTCACAAAATATCTGTTCAATGAGTGAATGATCTCCCCTCTCCCTTAAAAGCCCTTATTGGCTGCTCACAGAACTTTAGGATAGACTTCAGCCTCCTCGGATGATACACAAGAAGCCTCAATGCTGAGGACACCTCTACCTTTCTGGCATATTCTCCTGGGACTCTGTAGGTGTGCCACTGATATAGTCCAACCTAAAACCATTCTGAATTTCCAGAAGAAGTTATGCTCCAATATCTAATTCAAAGATTTTAAAAAAAATTTTTAATGTTTTTGCTTATTTTATTTATTTTTGAGACAGAGAGAGAGCATGGGGGAGGGGCAAAGAGAGAGAGGGAGACACAAAATCGGAAGCAGGCTCCAGGTTCTGAGCTATCAGCACAGAGCCTGATGTGGGGCTTGAACCCATGAAAGTGAGATCATGACGTGAGCTGAAGTCAGAGGCTTAGCTGACTGAGCCACCCAGGTGCCCCCATAATCTAATTTGTCCTATAACGATCCCTCTATGGCTCTCACTAACTCCTGATCATCTTTAGCACTTGGCTCAAGCCTCAGGGAAGTTAGGAAGTCATCCTTGATGAGGGTCCCTCAAGCTATTAGGTACCCGCTTGAATGCTCCTGTGGTACCGTGTGCATTTCATTCTCCTTGCTCTGATCACCTTGCATTCTGACTGTTTCCTTGCACACTGTGACTTCTTTGAGGCCAGGGATTGCTTCTTTTCTGACACACAGTAGATGCTAATGATTGTAGAATCATTGTGATAATTAAAGGACACAGTATACAGGATGCGCTTAGTAGGTCCTAAGAACCATTCAAGCAGTCCTTTCCTTCTGATGAAGGCCACGTATCACTGTCCTGAGACTACCTGAAGTGGTTCAGGAAGATGTCCAGGAAGAAATGTCTGATTCAAACGTGCAGGCTTCCTATTCTTGATGTAATAAATGCAGCGTCTTAATAAAATGATGTGATAGTTAATTTTATCTGTCAACTCAACTGGACCACCAGATTTTCAGATATTTGGTCAAATATTATTCTAGGTGTGTGGTTAGGGTGTTTTTGGATAAGATTAACGTTTTGAAGTGTAGACTGAGTAAAGCACACTGCCGTCCCTAATGTGGGTGGGGCCTTCTCCAATCAAGTGAAGACCTAAATCGAACAGAAAGGGTAAGAGAGAACTCCCCTTGCCTGTTGGCCTTCAGATGCTGCATTGGTCTTTTTCAGACTTTGAACTTGCAATGGAACACTGACTCTTGTTGGGTCTCTGCCTGCCAGCTGGGGTGTGCACCACTGGACTCCTACTTTTACCGTCTTTAGACCCAGGATGGGGCTACGCCATGGCCTTCCCTGGGTCTCTGGCTTATCTAATGCCGATCCTGGGACTTCTCGGTCTTCACAGACATGTGGCTCAGTTCCTTATAACAAATCTCTTTCTATGTAGACATTTATACACAGATTTCCTATTGGTTCTGATTTCCTGGAAAACCCTAATACAAATGACTATCCACACAAGGGGCTCATTTTCCTTTTAAATCCCTTTACAAAATTTTCTAACAGACAACATAGAATTTCTATTCATCAGATTGATAAAAAATTTTAACAATTTCAGGTTTGATAAAGCAAAAAAGCTAAATCGAACTAAATGCTTTATTAAAAGTGTCCAGGCAACCATATTCAAGATTTCATTCTTGATTTATTGACTTTGAACAATAAAGATTCCATATATCAGGATGGCATGGGTCAGGCGGTATGATAATTAATAATAATAATAATGGTCATAAAACTTTGATGAACTATTCTGCTTGCATTTTGGTTTATTCTGCAGAGAGGTTAAGCAGAACATTTTAGGAGCTGAAAGACCTTGCCTCTGGCTGGGGCAGTGTAAATCCTGGTCAGCGCCAAGAGAAACTGATCTCTCCCCCTACGAGATCCCAGCTAAGAAGGCAGCTGCCAAAGTGAGTACATCTCATCTGTGGTAGCATAAAAGTTCATGGACTAGAATTTTGAAGTGAGGCAGGCCTGGAAAATACAGCTTGGCTCAGCTGCAGCACAAGGAGATTGGACACATTAGTCTGCAGCACTTAGTTCCAGTGGAACTTGGGGTGCTGCCATTCTTCTCTCTAACCGCCAAGGCAGGGCCTCCTAGAGCAGCCACCAAAACCTATGTACACCAAACCATGCCTATCTGCTGGGGGGGGGGGAGCCGCTGTTTATTTAACATAGTGCTGGAAGTCCTAGCATCAGTAATCAGACAACATAAGGAAATAAAAGGCATCATAATTGGCAAAAAAGAAGTCAAACTTCCACTTTTTGCAGATGACATGATACTCCATATGGAAAACCCAATTGATTCCACCAGAAGCCTTCTAGAACTAATCAACGAATTCAGTAAAGTTGCAGGGTACAATATTAATGTACAGAAATCAGTTGCATTCCTATATACCAATAATGAAGCAGCGGAAATAGAAATCAAGAAACTGATCCCATTCACAACTGCACAAAAAACCATAAAATACCTAGGAGTAAACCTAACCAAGGATATAAAAGACCTATATGATGAAAACTATAGAAAACTTATGAAAGAAACTGAAGAAGACGCCAAGAAGTGGAAAAACATTCCATGCTCATGGATTGGAAGAATAAACATTGTGAAAATGTCATTACTACCCAAAGCAATCTACACATTTAATGCAATCCCAATCAAAATTGCACCAGCTTCTTCTCAAAGCTAGAATAAGCTATCCTCAATTTCGTATGGAACCACAAAAGACCCCGAACAGCCAAAGTTATATTGAAGAAGAAAACCAAAACAGGAGGCATCACAATCCCAGACTTTAGCCTCTACTACAAAGCTGTCATCATCAAGACGGTGTGGTATTGGCACAAAAACAGACAATAGACCAATGGAATAGAATAGAGAACTCAGAACTGGGCCCACAAATGTACGGCCAATTAATTTTTGACAAAGCAGGAAAGAATATCCAATGGAAAAAAGACTGCCTCTTTAGCAAGTGGTGCTGGGAGAACTGGACAGCAATATGTAGAAGAATGAAACTAGACCGCTTTCATATACCATACACAAAAATAAACTCAAAATGGATGAAGGACCTGAATGTGAGATAGGAAACCATCAAAACCCTCGAGGAGAAAGTAGGAAACAACCTCCTTGACCTCCACTGCAGCAATTTCCTGCTCGACACATCCCCAAAGGCAATGGAATCAAGAGCAAAACTG
>NC_043715.1:29166658-29169762 GCF_006229205.1 Suricata suricatta | reverse complement strand
ACCCAAGGGATACAGGAGTGCTGATGCATAGGAGCACACCTACCCCCAAAGTTCATAGCAGCACTGTTAACAGTAGCCAAATCATGAAAAGGGCCTAAATGTCCATCACCTGATGAGTGGATCAAGAAGATGTGGTATATCTATACAATGGAGTACTACATGGCCATGAGAAAGAATGAAATCTGGCCATTTGTAGGAAAGTGGATGGACCTCGATGGTGTCACACTAAGTGAAATAAGTCAGGCGGAGAAGGACAGATACCATATGTTTGCACTCATAGGTCTAACAGGAGAACAGGAGAAACCTAATAGAGGGCCAGGGGGAGGGGAATGGGGAAAGAGCGTTGGGGAGAGAGAGGGATGCAAAACCTGAGAAACTATTGAATACTGAAAATGAACCGAGGGGTGAACAGGGAGGGGGAAGGGGGAAAAGAGGTGGTGGTAATGGAGGAGGGCACTTGTGGGGAAGAGCACTGGGTGTTGTATGGAAACCAATTTGACAATAAACTATTAAAAAAAAAGAGCTGAAAGAAATATTCCAATTCTTACCTAAAAAGTAGAAATTCTAAAAAAGGTGTACAATTAATCATTTCAGGGAAATTAATGTAGATGAACAGAAAAAGCTAGAGCCTTTAAACTTTACTTAAATTTACTTTATAAAAACTCCCTCCCTTGCCTTAAAAAATGCTCTGCTAAGTGTATACTTCCCATATAAATTAAAGTATAATTTTCTTTTCAAAATTTCAATTTACATACTACTTTTCAGCAATGTGCTACAAAACAAGTATTCACTATACAAGATCTAAAAGGGTTTAATTTTTTTGGCATAAATGAAATAACTTCAATAGTTTATCAGTGGATATATTTAGATGTGAATAGTGTATGAATTCACATTTGTAAGTTACTATAGTTTTGAATGCAATATCACATTTTGAATTCTGAAAGTTGAGATTTGATTTACCATATCTTTGTACATGGTTCTGAAAAGGAGTCATAAAAGCCAACTGGTTTTAGCAATTAACTCTCAAAGCTACTATTGTTAGGTTTTCTTAATATGTAAGCAAAACTAACACCAGAAGTTATGACTCATCACATTATGAAACCACATTAAGTTTATTGTACTAGATGATTACATGAGTAAGACTGTGATAATGCATTAGTATTTTCCCAGAAATATTTTTACCCAAAGATTATCCTATATAAAGACTGATATACTGTGAATGAAAACAAGTTTATTTCACAACATTCCTAGCTGGCATCAAGCTACTGACCTGTTTGATATTCTTGGCGATAGGACCAGGAATAATACATTCATCACTGTCAGATGCTGATCTCTCTTCGTCATCTGTTAAAAAATAAAATTCAGTAGTTTAAGTCAATGAAACCAATTTTACCTTGTAAAATTGAGAGAAATAAACATAGGCCATAAGGACAACCTTAAAAGAACAATATGATAATTATGTCTAGACCTTTTTTAACAGCAAAGATATTTACTTGTACATTTTGTTTATTTTAAGTGTGTATTTATTTCTTTAGAGAGAAAGAGAGAGAGAGAGTAAGGCAAGGGAGGGGCAGAGAGAGAGGGAAAGAGAGAATCCTAAGCAGGCTCCATGCTCTCCATCCAGAGTCCGACATGGGCTTGATCTCAGGAGCTGTGAGATCATGAACTGAGCTGAAATCAAGAGTAAGAAACTTAACTGACTTAGCCACCTAAGGGCCCCTAAATTATATTTTAGAAAAGAGAAAAAAAAGACTGAAAACTCCAAATTCAGTTTTAGTAGAAACAAAGATAATAAAAATACAGCTTGTTCTAAAATTTAAAATAATCTTTTAAAAGAGAACAGGGTAACTGTTTTCTAACAGCCTACCCAATTATACTGTGCAAAAATCAAGTTACTGTTAGTATTGAAAAGCATTTTTAAAAGGTTTGCAATTTTATTGTGGCAACATTGACATGCAATAAACTGTACATATTTAATGTGCAAAATTTGATATTTTGACATACACATAATCCTGTGAAATCATCACCACAATTACGATCATGAATATGTCCATCACTCCAGAAGCTTCCTCATGCCCCTTTATACTCTGCTCCTTTTTTGCATCTCTCTGTCCCCAGCTGCCCTTCCCTAGGGAGCCACTTCAACACTGTCACTACAGTTGTCTGTTCCAGATAATCATATAAATTAAGTCCTGTCATGAGTTGTCTTTTTTGTCTGAGTTCTTAGTTTTCAGTTTTATAAAGTTTATTTCTCTAGAATAATCCAGATGATAGTATAACACCCCAGAGAAAATAAAGCTATTTAAAATACACACCAGAGTAATCATCAAGACAGTAAGGTATTAGCACAAAAAGAGACATAGACAAATGGAATAGAGAACCTGGAACTGGACCCACAAATGTATGGCCAATTAATTTTTGACAAAGCAGGAAAGAGTATCTGATGGAAAAAGACAGCCTCTTTAACAGATGGTGCTGGGAGAACTGGACAGCAACATGCAGTAGAATGAAACTAGATCACTTTCTTACACCATACACAAAAATAAACTCAAAATGGATGAAGGACCTGAATGTGAGATAGGAAACCATCAAAACCCTCGAGGAGAAAGTAGGAAACAACCTCCTAGACCTCCACTGCAGCAATTTCCTACTTGACACATCCCCAAAGGCAATGGAATCAAGAGCAAAACTGAACTCTTGGGACCTTATCAAGATAAAAACTTCTGCACTGCAAAGGAAACAATCAAGAAAATGAATAGGCAACTGACAGAATGGGAAAAGATAGTTGCAAATACATATCAGATAAAGGGCTAGTATCCAAAATTTACAAGGAACTCACCAAACTCCACACTCACAATACAACCCAGTGAAGAAATGGGCAGAAGACATGAACAGACACTTCTCCAAAGAGGACATCCAGATGGCCTACAGGCGCATGAAACGATGCTCAGCGTCACTCAGCATCAGGAGAATACAAATCAAAACCACACTGAGATACCACCTCACACCAGTCAGAGTGGCTAAAATGAACAAATCAAGAGACTATATAGATGCTGGCGAGGATGTGGAGAGACGGGCACCCTCCTACACTGCTGGTGGGAATG